>NW_019471647.1:0-1469 GCF_002814215.2 Seriola lalandi dorsalis
CATTTAAACTGCAAGATGGAAAGTGTTGCATATTTTGATGTAGGAATTTTAAGGCCCATAGGGGACAATTTGGCAGCAACCTTGTTTGTCATAGAGTTCATGTTATGATCTGCAGCTTCCCACAATATCATTGGATATCTGTAACAGACAGCAACTGCTCACTGTGTGGACTGCCAGCATATGCAAAAACAGGGAATGGTGAGAAAGTCAAGGAGGAACCTTGTGGGGTATGATGTTAGGAATGATCTCACCTGAAATATAAATCTAACAATGTCAACTGATTGTACTTAAGTTTTTTTTCTTTTTTTGTTTGATTTTTTTTAACTTTTCTACATCTGGACTTTAGAAAAGGACTGAATTGCTGCAAATTACCTTTCTTCCAAAAAGTACACACATCTGTTTTGAGACATAGTTGTTGCATAAAGTGATACCACAGCACTTCTTGAAACTAGTAACTGATCGTGCGACTAGTAGTAACTTACATTTTAGGGTTAAATGAAGACACATATGATGTATCTAAAATGTATAAAGCATGGCTTCTTTTAAGTAAGGTTCACGAAATCAGTATTTAATAGTGAATTGCTGTTTGAAAACCCTGCATTTTAAAATGTGCTTTTTCCTACTAATAGCATAAAAGTACTATAGTGTCTGTTTTGTTTTTCCTTTTACTTTGTTCATTATTGAAGTTCTTCTGTTTCATTATGCTTTGAAAAACGTCTTGTAACTTGTTTTAGAAGGGCCCTACATTGTATCTTGTTTAATATTAAAACTGAAAATAAAAACTGCCTACAGTGTCATAATATTCAGGTTCAGTATGTCTGTGCCTTGTTAATGCCAAAATGACCAAAATATCATCAACAGAAGATTTAGTTTTGAGAAGTGAGGTAATAATCATTTTTGTCATGTTGGAATGATAATGTTTTTCACTGAGTTTTCAGTAGGCTAAAAACAAACAATGATGACAGAAGGTGATCATCCTCAATCTGGACTCTGTAGTAATTGATACAAGTTGATCGGTGACTCACTGGATATGAGACAGAATGAGTCACTGAGTTCAAGCCCTCTGTGGCTTCAAGTCTGTATCCTGGAGACATACTGTACTTTCTAAAACAGAAAACACATCAATAAAAGTTACATTAACATAATTTATATTTAATACACGTTATACTTGTTTGATTTATCTTATGTCTATATCATAAATAACAGTAGGCCTATATCCAACTGTAATTCCTGGTGATTTTATTCCAATCTTTATCAGTCAGTAGCAGTAGCTTTATAGCTAACCAGTATGCAGAATGTGTCTAATAAAATAAATCTATATAATCATGTATATCACAGTGACTCATTCATAAGCACACGCTGAGTGAGTCATCTATCAATCAGTTACACCAGCTTCTCTCTCTCTCTCTCTCTCTCTCTCTCTCTCTCGTTTCTTTTTATCGCATTACAGAGCATGCCCAGTCACAGTG
>NW_019471648.1:0-1848 GCF_002814215.2 Seriola lalandi dorsalis
TTTTTTTTTTTTTATGTCAATGCATTATTCTATTGTTCCACGGTGTATTTACGAACCTGATGACTCTGAAACAACATACTGAATGAAGTGATTTACTTGTAGAACAAGTAGAATAAAAAGTTTGTAGGATATACTACAAAGCCTATTAGCTATAAAAACACAATTGAATCAACAATCAATAAATTGCAGTGTTTTCTGCCTCCACTGATAACACTTCCAACTCTTTTTTTTTCATTTTCATTTTAGGGATATGGAAATTGGGTGAGTAGACAGAGAAGAAAAGTATCTTACTCTGGTTTGAATTTCTCCACTGCACTTTCAGAAGGTTTTCAATGTCTGATACTTCGCTAATATGTTTTCAAAACATCATTTTCAAAAATAGGAATATGGACTTGATATTTTCCTTCCCCGGTGGTGAGAGTTGCAGAGGATTTTTCATTGTGTCATTGTTGGTTGAGATGGCTGCCAGTTCAGGCATAGTGGTAAGTACTGGCTGCTGTTATTCTTCCTCTTTCTTGTTAACTGCACGATGATGTCAGTTTTTTTCCTGTCTTTGATTCATATTTCCCAACCATATACTGTGTGTGTCTCTGTCCCTTGTCATTTATTGGTGGATTTCAAACTGTCATCTCTAACCAGGGGGCCCTGGAGGTGATGCACGCTATGAAAAGCTCTGACGTTGCCGGCATACAGAATGGTCTCGTCAAAGTAACTCAGTCTTTGAAGAAGATGAAGGAAACTTTCAAACTCATGCACAGTAAGTTTAAATTAAACCTATCCCCGTCTGAATTTAATCAATTTACATGCTGTGCCTTTTATGAAAGCAGGGAAATTGGAATAACAGAATTTGTGCTCTTTCCAGATCATGTGGATCCAACTGCGTTTCATGGAACATTGAGAATTTTTGTCTCAGGGTGAGTTTTATTCCTCTCACAATGTCCTGCATACAGAAGTTATTAATGCTTTTAATATTTATCTCATCTGGTGCAGATTTATCTCACTAGGCATCATAACTCCCTTCTGCTTCTACCCCACTATTGTACTTTTTGCTCTCTCTACACGGTTCAACGGGCTAGCATGGAAAACGGTTGCATGTGTATCTATAAAAAAGAAGGTTCATGCTACATGTATGTGGTTTAAACTGTTTCAGGTGGCGAGACAACCCCATGCTTCCAAATGGGCTGCTGTATGAGGGTGTGAGCACTGAGCCGATGTTCTTATCAGGTGGAAGCGCAGCCCAGAGTTCAGCCATTCAATGCTTTGATGCATTGCTGTCTATCCAGCATGATGATGAGACAGGTAAAGATGCATTTCCTTCAACCTCTGACCCGCTCAGATGCTTCTCATGAATTAATCACTCGGGTTGTGCAGTCAGTTGATTGCTCAGACAGAAAATGTTTCCAGGAAAGGCTGTTATTTATTTATTTTTTTTAAAGGTCTTCTTTCTGTTCTCTTCATTGATCTAAGGAGCCTTCCTGACACGCATGAGAGATTACATGCCTCCTGCCCACTGTCAGCTGATAGAAACTCTCTCTGCCCGTCCATCTCTGCGAGACTTGATCCTCTCCTGCTCCAGCTCTGATCTCTGCCAGGCCTACAACTCCTGTGTCTCAGCGATGGTGGATTTGCGGAGCTACCACCTTTTTGCTGTGCAAAAGTACATCGTCGGACCCGGAAACCGTACCATGGGCTGCCCGCTCAGAGGTGTGGGCACTATGCTGAACGACAAAGGGACCGGTGGATCCAACCTGATGGGCTTCCTCAAGGGTGTTTGTAATACCACAAAAAAAGCACTGATCTCAGATCGTCCATGTGTGCCAAGAGAAAATACAATGTCATTTATGTTAT
>NW_019471649.1:0-1848 GCF_002814215.2 Seriola lalandi dorsalis
ATTATTTCCACTTGGTCATATGTGCCCTCCAAAATTAGACACCATGCCACTGCTCAGGAAATTAACAGTCATATGGTCACGTGCTCAACAAAGACCTCATGTTGTCTAAATGTTGACCCTTCTCCTTTTTGGAAACTTCAAATGTGGAACAGAAAAAGAGTGAAAACAGGATCCTGATCGGGCAGCGTCTGGTGCCTGGAGCTGGTGTATTTTTGACGTAGCAGAGGAAGAGCGAGGGCAGTGTCCTTCCTGGTTTTCTACAGCTTCCTGTACAAACTGGAATTTGATTCAGAGCCACTTGTTACATTCACTCCCAATGCCATTGTTTCACTGGCCATTGATCTTGGGCGATTTTGCTTCAGCAGACGGCCAGGACCTGCCTTCAACTAAGTGCAGTCACTCAATACCATGCTGAAGTGCAGTGTTGAGGCACTTCTGCTTTACTTGAGCATATGTTATGCTACTTTTATACTTCTACCCCATCACATTTTGGAGGAAAACATTTATACATTTTTCATCGATTACTGCTGCTGGTCAGACTTCCAGTCAGGTGTTAGTGTGGGGGAACTATGCTGGGAATAGTCTGATGTCACCCAGCTCTATTTACTGATAAGGATGATAACAGGGAAACATGATTTTATACAGTAGACTCTTGAGGAATACTGCTACATCTGTGAGAAAGGCTGTAGCTCCTGAGGTTGGTCCACAATGACTCAAGTGATGTCACTTGAGTCCAACTCAGTCTGATCAGAAGGAGTAATTGAAAACACCTGTGTCCTAGAAATTACTTTTATGTGCAGCTAATTTGCAACAACAAATATGTTTGGAAGGAAACGTAAGTGTGACTCTATTATGTTTCCAGTTGTACCAAATGTTCATAACATACTTGCTTTCAGCCAAAATATCAGGTCTTGCGGTACAGTGTCCACTCGTAGTGACTACAGCATTACTTTACGTTTAGCACTTGGTTATAGGGAAAGATTGTGCTCCACAGTGACTTAAGACACAACATGTTTATTAGCATTTAATCAAAACCACCGTCATCCTTTTTCAGGGCTGTTTTGTTGAAACATAAAGTGACCGTGGCCTTAATTAAAAAACAGTTTTTTGTCCATAATAAGCAACCTCTGCAGAATTCAGACAACATGCCGCTCTGACCAACCAAATGCCTATGTGTGTGTGCATGTGTATAAACAACACATGCTCATTAGGATGAATAAACACACCTGTCTGTTTGGGCCCAGGTGTTCCCCGCAGGTGATGATGCACTGCAGCTCTGCTCCAGCTGGTGGCAACAGGCCTTTATTTCATCAGGTACAACAAAACCTTGCACTCCTACGCACTTCAGGTCTGTCTGAGTGATACCATGGTGCTATTTAGCTGGTTACAGGCAGTATGATAAACATCTGTGCTCCAAAAGTCTACCATTAGAGAATAAATGTTAAATGCCCCTTTGTGCATAAGCATTAGGCGTTTTATTAGCCTCAGAATAAAGTTAGTGTAATCAGTTCAATTCATTTATTTAACCACCGTTTAGTGAGTTTAAAGAGCCTCATTACAGCATTTCTGCATATACTGTCTGATCAAAGATGGTTAATGCTGGCATTGTTATATTTTAATTATGGTGTTGTTGTTAAACTTACTGCCTTTTTTTCAGTTCTAGTCCAGTTCTAGCAATCTATTTCAGGCAGTCAATGTATCACCATTGGGCTTAATTGACACCCGTCCATAACTATAAAAGCTGAAATATGTCAAGTCAATTCAAGTCTGAAGCAGGTCTGACATTCTCCTGGAAATCTTCCTCTCAGTAGGTTTGCGTCATTCAAGTTGGATAAGCTGCAGAAGCTT
>NW_019471650.1:0-1848 GCF_002814215.2 Seriola lalandi dorsalis
TTGACTTACACACATATTATTAAGTATCATCGATCCTTGTGTTTTCACTGCATGATTTTTAGGACTCTAAGGACCTCTACAGTGAGTGTTTACGCACTTTCTGGAGCTGTCCTAACTGTGACCTCTACATGCCTCTGACTCCACTGGAGCGCATGCAGCACGAGGCCTCCTGCAGGCCAGCAGGAGAACAGCAGCAGGCGGAAGAAGGTTAGGAACTCCTTATGTTATCTATTTTGAAGTATCTTTTTGGTATTAGATTACTTAAACAAATGCACAAGCTAACATACTCAGCAGCTGACAGATAATTGGTGTCTATAAGTGTTAAAGAGATTAATAATTTGAGACTAATTGAGGGTATGTGTTGTGGTTTTCAGAGCCTGCAGATGAAAAGCCAGGCTCATCGTCAGTGTCCAGTCTCACCAGAGTTTATCACTGTGATGTCTGTAATGAAGACTTGACCCTCACCCCAACTGAGATCCTCAAACATAAACGGCAGCACATGTACTCTGCCAAGTAACAGACCACTAACTGACCGCAGGACCCAAAGGACAACAACTAATCACAACTTTTGTCTGTTCTGTCGAGGATAGACTGAATTAAGGGAATAACGTCTTTTTTTTTTACATAACATTTGTGACACATTTCCTTCCTTTTGTACTTGAGAAACTTTTAAATTAAAGTGCTGTTACTTCCCTCTGATGATAACCAGATATATTTTCTGTCACCTTCTGTATAGTTCTGTTCCAATAGGGGATATCCACATTTGTAAAAACTAAAATCCCAAAATAGTCCCAAGATAGTCCAGTCCCAAAACAATTGTTCCAAAATTTAAGCGTATTATGGTGTTATTCAAAGGCTGGAAATATAGTAAACCTTTGCTTAACAAAAGAACACGCTTAATGTTTTTCCAGATTCCTTTGTGAGCCTCGTGGATGTTTTGATGCAGTGTTTGGGAAAAGGCACAGTCAGTTAATGACATGTACGAGTGAGAGAGAAGAAGACACTGATTTTAAAATATAGAGTGAGGGTTTAATAATGATACAAACCCACGATATGTAACACCTCAAAGCAGCACATTGGCACAAAGTCAGAAGTAAGACAGCACGGAAGATAAAAACCTGTCTCAAAAAAATAAAGAATCAGAATAAATATCTCAATAAATAAATAAACAGGTAATATCTCATTAATTACTTTGAAACTAATAAATACGTACATTTGAAAATATGCACATCGGCAGAAATCAATGAACAAAAAAGTAAATAGTACTTAATACAGAGTTACTTAGAAATCATAAGTTATTGATTACTCAAATCAAAAGGCACATTTATTAAGATGTAAGAATGGGGCCTGCAGTTGTGAACGCATGACTGTCAGTACTGTACTCTAACACCATTTCTGGACCAGAAGTAGCAAACTGTGTGCAATGGCTTTACTAGTTCTGTATATCTGCACCATCGAGTGAACATGTGTGTCTGTGTGTTCAGGTCTATGCATTGCAGATTTGTGGGGATTTTGTGTGTTTGTGGGGGACAAAGGGTTAACGTGGGAACAGGGAATGGCAGTCTTCTGACCGACTGAGTTTGTGTTTCCTGCTTTTGTGACAGGAAGTCTTTTTTGTTTTTTTTGTTTTTTTTTTGTTTGTTTTAGTTTTACCTGGGCCAACATTGTTGGCAGGCTGGCCTAGTAGTGAAGACGACCAACCCATAACCGAGAGGTCAAGGGTTGTGTTCATCAGTAGTTCATCAGTAGTCGTGTGTCCTGACTCTGAACCCCACTGCCTGTTCACTCACTTTAAGTCACTTTGGATAAAAGTTCTTGGCTAAACCTAAAATGAAAATAATCTGCTGA
>NW_019471651.1:0-1848 GCF_002814215.2 Seriola lalandi dorsalis
CCTTCTGCAGAGACTCCTGCAGCATGGCCTGCTCTGTGGACAGCTGTCTGTGGTGCATCAACACAACAGACTACTTAGAAATGATCTGGAGCATAAATGTTCACACGAGAGCAATTCAACCACTCAGCTCAAGTTCTCACCTACAGTGTATCATTAATTATTTGATTTATTTGGTGTCAGACTTTCTTTAAAAAATGAAACTAATAAAATTAGGATTACACAGGTTGTTTCGGAAACCCTGAAAGGATATGGCTGGTGATATTCAGTTTTATTTGACTGCTTGTTTTGAAGTTGTTGGCTTGTGTGAAGCACTTGGTGACATGGGTTTAGAAAAGTGCTCTATAAATGATAATGATAATGCAGTCATTCAAAGGTTCACTGGGGCATAAAGAGCCTGAACAGAGACAGGTGGTTTCCATCACTTCATGAGCTCATTTTGTGAACTCTTACCTCGACAGTGCAGCATGTCTTTCCATGCGGGCTTTGAGGTCCTCATTCTCCTGCTGGACCTTCTTAAGGTTCTCATCCAACTTCACATTTTTCTCTGTCTGGGGAAAAAAAAACAGAATGATTGACAGATCCAAGTGTTTTTTTCTGTCGGTAGCATTGCTTGTCTTGACGCCCAGCAAACATTTTCATCTGCCTCAGTTCTTACCAGTTTGTCTATCTCCATCAGCTTCTTCTCCTGCTGGTGGAGCTGCTTGTTTTTGATATCCAGCACCACTTTGAGGCTATCCAGCTCCTGCTCCAGATACAGGGTGTGGGAGTCCTTCTGCAGGGACAAATAAATAGAGCCAAGACGTTCAGGGATTATCAAGACTGCAAAAAGTGCTTACATTAATACAGCAAGCCTCCAGAACCACACAACAGAGGGCGCTGGTCATCACACAAAATATTCACTGCTCAGGGCTCACAGGGACAGTCACACTGTGGATGTTTAGGTGTCTTACACAATAATTCATATATATATCATATATCAATATGTAACACTGATCTGTTGCTAATGCTACTGTTCTTATTTATCTATTAATAACAGATGTGCAGTGGCAGGGTAACGTGAGGCAGTTATCTTAATGACTCTACTGTGCCAGGCCAGAATGCTGAGTACATGTGGCAGCCACTTAACACTGATGAGGAGCATCAGCCGCCCTGTACAACAGCACTCTGGGAAAATTAAAATATACATTCTGGACAGTGAGGGGGAGGCGGGGTCGGGGGAAGGGTGATGCAGCAGAGTTTAACCTGCCACATTTCACACTGAAGAATGGTTAATGGTTGACTGAACAGAAGTCTATGGGTTACGAAAACATGTATTGTGTGCGCCTCTGTTGATGATCCATCCTTCTGGTAATCATTGGCCTCATGGATTTCCCACCTTTTATGCTCAGGGGTGAACAACACTGGAGTCATGAGATGTTTCTAAAGTGGAGCTCTGCTATAATAAGCGCACAGATAAGAGTACCTGACTCTTTTCGGCCAGCTCCCTCCTCTTGTTCTCCTTTGCTGTTAGCTTCTCTATGAGGGCACTGTTCTCCACAGTCAGCTCTTGGATCTGTCCCTGTGGACGCACACAGCACAACAAAGTCACTGAGTAAAGTTTTACACACTAGCTTATCAAATCATGAGTTAATCTTGTGCCATTACATGAAAAGGGAAAAAGTGATCCTTACAGACAGAGCAGCCTCTGCATCTTTCAAAGTTTTGTCCACAGACTGCAGCTCCTGATTGTGAACTTTCCTGAGCTCTGAAAGGTTTACAGGTATTGTCACTTTAGAAAGGTCAAGATTAATCACAATTTAATGTTATGATGCAATAAAACATTTTTATACTGTACATGCATTAGTTAAC
>NW_019471652.1:0-1848 GCF_002814215.2 Seriola lalandi dorsalis
AAACTGCTCCGATGCAGAAAGCAGCCACAGCACACACAACAGACAGCGAAAGGAGCTTGTAGTAAAAAGAACAAGAGAGCAAGGGAGAGGTCGATACAGAGTTCATGAATAGCACTGTAACATGGGAGGAGTCAGAATAGCAAGAACAAGGAGAAGACAGATGAAAGCAGGGTTGCGGCCTTCAGACTACACTGCCTGACTGAGTTACTCTCGATGCTGACACTGTGTTCATGTAAATACTGGAAGTGCTTGTCGAAATCGAGAATATTTTAAGCCTTTGTTTGGGCCGAAGTACACGTCCATAAATAACGATGGTCATCATATATGCCCAAAGGGGCGAAAATATTTAGTACAACTAGGGCTTTTGTTTTAGAAGCCAAGACACTGAACTGCCAGTGAAGAGGATTAGGGAGTGACAGACAGGGAAATTGTCCCCGAAAGACACATGAAGGTTTTGGATTAGTTGCTACGTCACCTTTTCCCGTCAACAGGACAACAGCGTCTGTGACACTGACAAGGCAGGATAATGCCAGCCTTTTAATGCCAGACCTACAAATAGAATCCAGTGAGTTTTCCACATTAATTGTCTTGGTATTGTGTTGTCATCTCAAAAGAAAATAAGAACGGTGATAGTGACAGAGAAAGCCTCAAATCTGCTCCCTACAGATGTACTGTACGGCATGCCTCAAAGGGATGTACAACAGGGGTTCATAGTAATGAATCCTTACCTATTTCAGGACCTGTTTTTTCCTTCTTGCTATACACAGTCAACCCCACTTGGACCAGGAGCGGGACTGGATGCCTGAGGCAGACCCAGGAGAGGACACAGTATCCTATTGTGCATTACAAAGAGGTCTACAGGGAGCGGCGGAGATCTATTTTTCCACAGTATGATTCATAGACAGTTTTTGTTGGGGTTCATCTCTGGTGCCAGTCTGCTGCCGTACCCTTTCTTATACTAAGATCGTGCTCATCTGATGCACTTGTAACGCAAGGAATTGAGCTGCTGTGTCATTCTTAGATGTGCTGGCCATGACTCAGTGGTTCTACTCGTTGGTCTCGGGTGCCAGCAAACAGTCTGCATCTTCTCGAGTTTTTGGTTCTTCTTCTGTCTCTCTCTTTGGAAAGAGCCAGAACCCCAAGTTTTACAGCATCAGCTCAAACACAGACCTCGGGGAATATCTCACACTGAGCAGTGTATAAACTAAAATATGCTATGTCTTCAGCATGTATTAGTTTTTGTAACGAGTAAAATGTAGTATGCATAGAGATTTTGCTTCACAGTGAATGTGATAAAACAGGTGGGTATTCTGTTTAATAAATGTAATAAATAAACGAGATGATGGTAATCAGACATTCTTTAATGTAATTTTAACACCACGCCTAAAGTTGAGAGCTGCAAACAAGCTGCAGAAGTTTACATAAGGAAAAGGGGAATTTTATTTTATGTGACTAAGAAATCACAGTTCTCCCAATCAAATGGCCACGAGAGCCACAGATACAGTATGTGCCCTAAAGAAATGGAATTAGTTTTCCTTTGCCAGAACTAAAAGGAATACGTTATATGACTAACTGCCGGCATAGCGTTACTCTGTTCACTGATATGATATACCTCTTTCATTGATTGTATTAGAATAATTTACTTGATGAAATGTATTCAACATGTCGATTCATGTCGTTGTCATAATTATGTGTACTATGTTCAAAAGTGATGACAATAATGTTTTTGTTTTTTTTCTAATTTCAGGTGGACAGTGGCTTCCAAATGTTTTTCTTAAAGGCATCCTCCCCAGGAAACTGGTTTCAGATGGTGACTTAGAGTATAAAATCCCATCTAGCACCATTTGA
>NW_019471653.1:0-1432 GCF_002814215.2 Seriola lalandi dorsalis
CAAGGTGCCCAAACTTGTGGCTGAACTGCTGCGGAGAGGATGGACTGATGACGAGGTCAAAGCTGCTCTGGGAAATAACCTGCTCCGGGTCCTGACAGCGGTTGAGAAGGTGACGAATAGACACACACAACTTTGAACCCTGTGTGTGTGTTTCTGATATCAGTTCAAGCACCATGCAAAAAAACCCCACCTAACTGCTCTTTTGCATTTTATTGACAAAGAGGCACTCTACTGAGTTTACACATCCAGAGTTTGATCCAGGAAGTAACAATATATGGCATGACTAGCTCACTTCAGTAAATGATCATCTTAGTTTTCTTTCAGAGGTACATTCAAATACTCAAATGATTTATATTAAATACTGAGTGCTCAAAATGGAGGTCTTGGTGCTTTGATAGCAGGTGGACACAGAGAGCACACACCTGTCACAGTGCTTTCCTGTCTGTTGCTGATAGTCTTATCTTTGTGTGCGTTAGGTCCGTGACAGTTTGAGCGGCACAAATCCAGACGATGTTCCTATTCCATATGAGGAGGTGAAAAACCCGTGTAGGACAAGCTACGGGTACCCCAATGCTGGAGCCATCCAATCACTGAGTGCTCTGGCCCTGCTGCTTACACTGGCTCTTCAGGCTCTTGTCACAGCTTAACAGTCTGATTATCAGTGCAACTGATTGTATGTAAGTCAAGAGTTTGAAGAGTTTTTAATGAAATCTCTAAAATCTGAAAACTTTTGTTTGTTTTTTTTTCCACATATCCCTCTGTACTGACAGTTGCAGTGTAAATTGTGTTTAACAGCTTGTTTCTTGTCCTTTTCAATGTTTTTCTGACAGTTTTACAGGTTAACTTTAGTAAAAAAGACCAAAAAACAGTGACTCACTGTTATCATAACAAAAAAGCATAAAATTATCATGTAGGGCCAAATTTATCTTATTTGTATTGTTTTATCTGTCACCACACAACTGTCTGAAAGAGTGCGTGATGACCAGGACATACAGACGAAGTCACACAAGTGTAAACTGAAAGAACACATACTAAGTTCTCATTGCCATCCATATTTCTATGAGAAGTGATCCATCTAGTGTCCGGAGGAGGTAATACGTCTGAGAGCTTTCAAACAGCAATTTTGTTGTTGTATATTTTGAATTTAATTTACAGATAAATTGCTTCACTTTGGGGTAGAAACAAGAAATAAGTCAATATTTCTTAGTTATTTAGGATTTGATTTTGAAATTCTTACAGTTGGTCATAAAAACTCAGATTCCACTGTTTTTTTTTTTAATTGATACAAAACTTGTTTGTACCCTGAAGGTAAAAAACATTAATTCCAGCAATGCACAAACTGCTACACAATAACACCTCCTTCAGGCTGATCAAGTAGAATATTTTTCTCATAGAACACACACACACACACACACACACACACACACACACA
>NW_019471654.1:0-1847 GCF_002814215.2 Seriola lalandi dorsalis
CACAGGATAGATTGCACTTACTGTTTTTCTGTCTTTCTTAATATTTCTTGTATTCAATTGCAACAGCGCTGTTGCAATTATTGGTTTTTGTTTGTTTGTTTGTTTTTTCAAGCCAACTAATACTTTATCTCTTCATTTTATCATACTATCATACTAGATTTTGAGTAATGCCAGAAGTCAGATGCTTCCTGAAGAATTTTCATTGAAGTTTCCTCAAGAGGTACCATTATGTTCTTCTGATATTCGTATTATAACAACTGATTTATTTGCCATATGAGGCAGTATTTACCACTGAGTCCCAGTGCCAGTCTTTATTTAAAAAAGGCTGTGGAGAGTTTGAGGCACGGGTTTGCACTTTTACAATTGTTGGTCAAATGTCAAGTAGAACAGATGACAATGATTTGAGAAAACGGCAGTCTCAATTTCAAAAGCTTCAAAAATTTTGCAGTGTATTGCATTTATTATTAATAGTAAAGAGCTCTCATTAGCTGTTCTTCTTATGTTTTTTTTTCAGAACCAAATAATCATGTCAATGTTGTGTGTGAAGCCAGAGGAGCGACCTGAAGCAAGTGCACTAAAGGCCGACCTGGAAAAGTGGGCTCAGACGCTCAATGCTTAACATATGTGTCAGGAAAAAGTAATTGTCTGATTATCACCAAGGCTTGTGATACGTCATAGGCAATTCTGGAAATCTGTCTCTTCTGATGTCTGTATTTTCATGGAATTATGTGATAAACTGTTTTTAATATCATTTCCTTATAAAATCTTTAATGTACTACACTTAACATAAAGCTGTACCCTGACCGATGGCCATGGATGGCAGCTTGGCATCCTGTGTTTTTCTAAAGGACACTTCAAACTCCAGACACAGGGTCGTATCATTAAACCTGTGAATAATGGACCATGTCAAAAGAAATGCTAATGTAATGGGTTTTATAATCATGGAATGAAACATGAAATCAAACACTAAGATGATTTCGATTTCTCCAAAATGGTAATTTATTTACAGTTATTACTTTGTATGTAGACAGCCTGGCAGCCTGTTCTACAGGTGGCATACAGCTGCTTGAGAGTTTCTGCTGCAGGTGTACAATTCCACGGTACGCCAGAATGTTCAAAGATGACACTGCAGCATTTATGTACCATCCAATACAATATGAATGTTGTCTTTCAAAAAAATAAATCATATTACCTTATCATTATTATGTATATGGGATTTACATGTGTATACAAAACTCAGGCCTTGGGTGAGCTGTTAGTAGATGTGCTGAGCTCTGTATATTACCAGAGCTCCAAAGCTGTAGACTTGAGACCTGGACTTGAATTGGATTCCAGTCACAAAAATGAGGACTTGCACATAGGACTTTGCAACTCGACTTGTACTCCTCTGGCAACAGCTACAAATGCCGAGGAAATGTCAACAGAAATTACTCCATGAGAGAAGAGCAGAGGGTGACATCATATCTATTTACCCAGAATAGGTGTGTGTCTTAATGGGACACTTCTGTGCCTTTGTTTGTCCAGTTTAAGTGCCATGCCCCATGGTTGGTCAACAGGAGGAAAGCTGTGCTATGACTGCAGCCACTGATTGCAACCACAGAAAAAGTGGGCACACGGCCATTACTGTGGTTTTGGTTATAGTTAATGTCGTGGCTGTGGCTAACCGTGGCTGTAGCTATTGTCGTGGCTAATCGCAATTGCTAGGGTAGTTGTGGCTGTGACTTGCTGGTTACTCTTACTACATTTAGTAACAGTGGCCAAGTCAGCATTGTAAAATCCAGTACACCCAGGATCTGAACCTGGTGCTTCTGTCACATATGATACATGTGATAAAATACACAGAAGTT
>NW_019471655.1:0-1426 GCF_002814215.2 Seriola lalandi dorsalis
TTCATATCTTTCGGTTTTGGGCTGTAAGTCGGACACAACAAGATTTGAATATGTCATAATGGACTGTGATGGACATTTTCCATTGTGTTCTGATGTTGAATTTAGACAATAATCAACAGACTAATTGATTATGAAAGTAATTGTCAGTGGCAGGCCTTATGTATATTAAAACTCTAGGCCAGATTTAAGGACTCTGTCTGATGGTGGTATGTGTGAAAATCAGACAATTACCTGTTTAAATGGATGCAGGTGAGGTGAAGTGGGGCTTTTGAAACCGAGGGAGCTCAGCTGATCTCCGCAGCTCGGCCGCAACTTCTGCAGCTGATTCCTCTGGTGCCAGGACTTCAGCTCCTCTGATACAATCTCCCTGGGCATCAGCCTAATGGCATGGTTCGGGTACTCCTTCAGCGAGGGTGTTCGCACCAGCCTGGTGTAAGGTGGAGGGGGCTTTAGGATTCTCCTCGGGGACGACGCTCCCTCCTGCCACTGTCTTTGCTGATGGCTGCGTGCCACAGGAGGGGAGGACAGGAAGCATTTCCCCAGGTCCAGGTCTTGAGGGGAGAGGGGGACATCTTCTGTAATGGCCATGACATAGCCAGGGCTGGGCTGAGACTGGCTGGTGTTCTTGTGTGAGCTGGAGAAGCTGGAGAGTCCTTTTTTCTGTGCTCCAAAGTGGAATCCATACGGAGGCGGGCAGAGCTTTGGGATCTCAGTGGGTCCATCCCTGCCAGGAGAGCTGATGTAGGAGGAGGAGGAGTGCTCCGAGCTACTGTCTTCAGAGCTGGACTGGTATGGACGCAGGGGAGAGTACTCCGGAGAACGCACCATCAAATCAGCCACGCAGTGCCGCTGGGGCAGCCTGGCTCGCCCTCGGCTGCTGTCTGAGCTGAGGCGCTCCATGTCCACAGACGGCTTACTTTTGGGAAGTCTGAGGAGACAATGATAACAATCATGTTAAGTTGTAAAACATAAGTACGCATGTGGGTACGCTCTTTGGCCATCACACTTTTGATGTGTCTGACATGATGCTTTGGTGTACCTGAAGGACTGGGAGTACTGGCGACGTACGTGCAGCTCCGGGGTGGAGGGGGCACTGCTGGAGTGGTTGTGAAACAGGGCCGAGTTCTTTATAAACTGAGAGAGAGGAATCCTGCTGCTCTCTGCCGACACCTGGGTTCCTGCTGGACTACTGCACACAACAAAAACAGGAGGGACGACATGAGTCATGCAGCATGAAGGGGGTGTGGGAAGATAAACCGCTGAAAATATTCTACATGAAGCGTACATTTAAACAGACATTGGATTGTTTCGGTTGGCTTATTTTAAAAATGTCTAAAACATATTTTTTCTGCTGGCCCCGTGCACAGCAGCACATCGCTCCACCTCTGTACCGGTGCTCCTCCTCTCGTAACTGGCAGGGCTCTGA
>NW_019471656.1:0-1419 GCF_002814215.2 Seriola lalandi dorsalis
ATAATTTAAAAAGAGTAAGTAACAAATAACAGACCTCAAGGATTAAAAACAGTAACAGGGATTAAGCTGAGCGTTCTTTCTGTCAACATTCTACCAACAGCGACATTGTGTTGTACTGACTGTATCATCGATTCGTTCTAGGGAAAACTCTCACATCTCCAGCCCAGCTCAGCCCCAGTCTCCCACCCAGAGCCACAACCAGAGCCAGCGACAGTTCCACCAGCATGTTAAAGCCTCCAAGAGCATGGACCTGGGTACGACTCAGAACCAGCAGCACACTGGTGGGGTGATTTTTTCTGTTTATCTGCTCTGCATGGTGGCCGCATGCATCTTATGCTCACATATATTTAAGTATCCCTGCTTGATGCATGGCTGCTGCACCACTGGCATGCTCCTCGAAGCCACATGCAGACTGACACTTCTGCAGACTGATACCGACACCATACACGCAGGCACAGCTACACATGTGGGTGGGCAACCATTGATCCCCGCTGCGTGAGCTTTGCAATTGGCATCTGTCAAAAAATGGTTTTGATCTTATTTTTGTCGTTGCGTGTTTGTTTGTGTGGTTGTGTTTTTTCTTCTTACTAGGATGGGGAAATCTGGTATCTTATGCTTCCATGACTCCTTCTGTGGAAGCATTTATGTGTTATACATTGAAGTCTGAATTGTGTTAATAATTAAAACATAGCCCAGTAATATAACCCACTTGCTCCATCAATAACAGGAGAAAGTTCTTATCAGAGGAAGACTTGTATCGCAGAGAAGGAAGGACTTAGATGAGAGGCGACACGGAGGAAATATAAGTTAACGTAGAGGAAGTGGAGGAGAGACACTTGATTGTCTTTCGGCTTGTCTGTGAATTTCTTTGTAACTAAGAAAGCTCTCGTGGCTTTAAAGATGCCTAGAAACGGCAGGCTGCACAGTTACCCACCCAACCTCTCCCTCCGTTTCTGTTTCGAACCCTTTCTAACTTCTAACAAAGAAAGTGAGATATGAGTCACAGTTTGTGCCACAGGATGTTAATTCACATTCATCATGGTCTTTTATTTATGCAAGAACAAGTCAGAGAGGCTACTCTTGCAGCCACCGTGCGTCCCGCTTTCCCCGGTCGTGTCTGTCACCTGTTGCTCTCTGGTTACTGACACTCGGATGCAAGGGTTCAGTGACATTTCAGTGATTGGTAAAAAAGTCAGCTTTAGAAAATATGTGTATGTGTGTGTAGTTACGTCTGTGCTCATGCATACATCTGTGTAATATGACAGTGGATGCAGAAGCACAACAAAAGCTTATTGTTTCAAATGTCACTTCCCTCAGTCCTCCTCCTCAAGCTGGCTCCACTGCCAGCTGTGTGTGTGTTTGTGTGTGTGTGTGTGTGTGTGTGTGTGTGTGTGTGTGTGTGTGTGTGTGTGTGTGTGT
>NW_019471657.1:0-1417 GCF_002814215.2 Seriola lalandi dorsalis
TCTGTCTTGCACTGCTGGGCTTGGCTGGGCTCCCTGCAGATGGAGAGTTAGTTAGGGGTGCACACAAACAAAGACAGAGCTCTCCAACCGATCCCCAAGGGCACTGTCTGTTTATATGCTGCAAAAAAGGTGGAACATATTCTGTGGCTGAGAAAAGGGAGGGTGATGGAGAAAGAGAGAGAGAGAAAAAAAGAATAAGAGGGGAATAATAGAGACAGGGATAGCAAAAAATGCTAATGAGAGAATAGAAATGGTAATGTAATGATATAATTAGAATGAGAATAAAAAGGGAATGAGTGGTTGAGGGTAAAACAGGTGAAGGAGAAGCTGATTTAGAATGAGTGGTAGACAAAGATGGTGGGAGAAGGAGGAGACTGGGATCATGTGAAGAAGGGTTCAGGATGTGCCTGTTTATGTTTGGGATGCACCCAGGGGTGCTGTTTAATGGCAGCCAGATTGGACATGGAGTCAGCCTTGTGCAAAAATCACACGATGGAAGAGGGGAGAGAGTGAGATAGAGGGAGAGTGGGAGTGCTTGCAGCATTACACAGTAATCAATTTGTGATGGCTGTGTGCATATGGACCAAAGTTATTACCATTTGAGATGAGGGACTCCATCTTTATCCAGGGTCAGAATGAAAGCTGCAAATATGGGGGGTTGGAGGCAGATGGGCACAGAGCAGAGGAAACAGAAGCAAATGAGGATGGATAGAGTCACAGAAGTGAGAGGAGAGGATTTAAAATGTTCAAAGCATTTGGTTTTACTGCGACAATGCACCAGGAAAAGCTGGTTTATGTGTGGATTCCATATGTCACATGAAGTTCTGTGCAGTGTGTCCTCAGGCTCTCAAAATCTTGACACAATCTCAAGAAGACGCTCTTCTTCCGTTTGCTCGCGCTTTACCCCTTACGTCTGTGTTTTCTCTTGCATAGGTATCCTTTGCTTGGCAAGCTGTTTTCCTCTCCTCTCACCGACATCCCATTTATTCTCATCCTCTTCCTGTCCATCTTTCTCTGACACGTGGCCAGGTGTGTCCATGCGTGGCATCCTCTAATAGGAAATGCATTATGGATGTCACATATCTCTCCATCAGCACAACAAAGTCTCACACGCCCCTCTGTTCCCAGCGATAATGAAAGTTAGAGCTACTCGCAAAAAGATGTTGGCGTAAAGGGGCTGAAATCAAAAAGCTAACGTCCCTGCCAAAATGAAAGTGCATTTTAAGTCAGCCCGACCTTGCACTCCCTTTGTCTTCAGAGCTCGCCCCCTCCCAAACCCATTAATGATGTCAGCTTCAAACTGGCAGGAATCCTTTTGTTCCTGGTCTGATTGAAGCTGACAAGTCAATTTAGTCAGTGTGTGTGTTTGTGTGTGTTTGTGTGTGTGTGTGTGTGTGTGTGTGTGTGTGTGTGTGTG
>NW_019471658.1:0-1414 GCF_002814215.2 Seriola lalandi dorsalis
GATGAAGACCCTTGTCTAAGCCGCTTGTACTTAGTGTTGTAAGGCCTGTCAAGAGCTAACTGTTCTTGCATGACACATATACCACTGTTGATTTTTTTCATCTAAAATGACTGTCACTAAAGATTTTATTAGGTACTGCTAGCTATCTATTTAATGCTAATTCTGTGAGTTTGTTGAAAACTCTGTCTCCAGACATTTTTATCTTCCACTTGACTCTTTTCTAAAATAATAACCATGTAAAAGAATCATAAACATGCACATGATGGCTGCATACATGATATGACGCTAAAAGATGAGGCTAAAGCTTCATGTCTCAGGCAAAAAATCAGTAAAAGTCATTGTTGTTGTATTGCATGGTAAAGCTAGTTAGCCGTAGTGTTTATAGGACAGTATTACAGATAAAAATGTAATTAAAATGTTATCGTTCTAACCCTGCTTAGAGTGCCTGTATTGTTTACTGTTCAAATCAGGTTTCTCTTTCCTAAGAGAAAAGGTGTTTAAGATGAGGACTAACCATTGTGCTTGGCAAAAATAATGGCCTTCTCTGGTTAATAGGAGCTATTTGCAATTTTTGCTATCACTTCATGGCCAACGTTAGCATTAACAGCTGTTTCCTTAGCAGTCTAGAAGAAACGTTACGAGTTCAGCATCAAACGTCATTCCTTTACTTGCTAAGAGCTGAGCTGTCACTAGTGGTGGAAAGCAACCCTCTTGATTTGAGGTATTTATATCACTTTTTTCTTGTACTGAAGTTAGCATGCTAACCAGCTAGCTTCAGCTCAGTTGGCGTGTATCGTCACTTTTTGATACAGAGTCACTGTAACGTCTTGTCTGCCCTGAAGAGGTAGTGCAGCGCGTATTATAACCTCTTGTCTTGTAAATGCAACAGTAAGATTGGTAAGTAAACAGCTGTTAATGCTAAAGTTGGCTATATAGCAATAGCAAGACTTTATGATAGCTCCTTTTATGAGTTTTGTGCTGGAGTTAAGTGTAAACTTTCCCAAATTCAAGATGGACAGAGCTGATCTTGTTACTCTAAACTCAGATATGACATATTGTACTTTAAGAATGATACAATGAACTTAATTTTGCTTTTGTTCTCCACAGCTGCTTGCGCCACTGAAGTTTTTAAAATTGCTACAAGGTTGGTAGCAAAAACATTCTGAATCTCTCATTCCCATTATCTGTTGATTTTTTTTCTAATGAGCATTACTTACAATTACTAACATAACATTTTATCTTTCAGCGCATATATTCCTTTAAATAATTACCTGGTCTTTAATGATGTGGATGGACTGTACACCTACACTTTTGAAGCCGAGCGAAAGGTTTGTTTTGCCCTAATTTGAGTAAGTAACAGTGGTGTCAGCAGAGTAATGTACATTTTTTTGTACAGAGAATAACGAGTTTACTC
>NW_019471659.1:0-1846 GCF_002814215.2 Seriola lalandi dorsalis
TTTTGGGACAAAGTTCTTTCACATTTTTCAAATCATTCCACATCATGAATGGGCTCGGCAGATAAATCTGTCCAACAAGGTAGAAAATAATCCACTGTGGCATTTACAAGAATCCCATGCACTGAATCTTACCACAGAAGCTCAAAATTTCCAATTAACCTCCCAAAGCTGTGGCCTTCAGTGTTCTTCTGTGAGGCCACACTTTGTGCAGCGAAGAGAAACATCTGCTAACATGGATAGTCATCAAATATAAAACGAAAGCTCAGAGAGGCTCAAACTGAAATGATTCAGACCAGCTCATCAAGTTATGACCTCCAGCCTCAAGCAACAGCACAAGACTTAAATCAAATTGCAGCGCTGCATAAATGAAATGCTGTTTAGATTCCAAGTGAAAACAACAACTTGTACACAACAAGCAATACATATAAAGTGGCTGGTAGTGGAGCTTTCAGGCTTTGCTCAATTCATATTCTCGTGAGCTACAACTGTATTGCATCACATTCTGCTACAGCAGAGGCCCACCTATAACCATCAGCCACAGCTCTTGTTTCACAAAAAAAGCCAAGCACTTTTCATGGCCCTGGGGTCGACTAAGTTTATCTCTACCAGACATCTGACCAGCCAGACAATGCTGAAGTCATGCATTGCTGATTACATAAGTCATAAAACCTGTTAAGATCAATGCATTCTCTAACTATGGGGTGCCTAACGCTAATGAAGGTCGTAGATTAACATTAGACACAGGGGTTTTCTGATCTTCCTGACACAAAGCTTCTTAACTGAAGTCAATAAACCCTCAGGGGCTCCCCAACACCCGAGGAGCTGCTCATCCACAGTTTGTCTCCGTAAACACAAATTGAATAATCTTGTGCAGCTGCAATGAAGTGGATTACTTCAGACAACTGCAGCTGATTGTTAAAGCTTGCTTTATCGTCCTATCGTCAAATCCTGAGAGGATGACTCCTCATAATAAGGACAATAGTTTTATTCAAAATATAAAATAATAATAAATAAATAAATAAATAAAAATATACACACTTTTTGGCACACAGCCTTAAAAAAAGATTTCCAACTAAGGGTTACATTTCTATTTCACTATTGATGCTACAGCTCATCTTCAGTTCTTCACAAAGTGCCTATTTTTGAAAACTAAATCATTTGTGCTGTTGAAATATTGACTGACGATGTTCAGACTGATTTCAAAAGGCACATGTAGGATTTTGCTCTCAAGGTCCTTTGACATGAAAAAAATATATCAGAATTCTATTCGTACAAGCATTAAAGTTAAGAATAAAAATATTAAGAACAGAAATAGGACAATCATTCCACATGATACAAAAAATAATTTGCAGAGTACACTGGACATGGAATTTCCAACTATAACTAACATCTTTCTTACTCTATATTTTGATTAACTTTGGGCTAGAAATTTGATTTTCACTTTCCAAAACAAACAGCCTTCATTCAAAAGGGGTTTGAATAAATAACCTTCTGTACACAAAACTGAGAGCCTGCAGTTCTCATATAAAAAGTAAAAAGGGCCCTGGAATAATAACAGCAGCAAAATGAATAGGATTTTTTATTCTGTGCAACCTCTGGCTGGCCAGAAAGAAGGAGCTGCTGTTCTCACAAACTGACTTGACCTGAATTAAGACCCTTTAGATTAGCTCTCCCCTCAAACACTATCGCTGTTAACATAACTTCCTTTATGTTGCAGCAACCCTGGACAGACCAGTCCAAAACTATTTCTCAGTGATTTTGATGTGACAAAGGAAGCTGAACATATAAATCTAAATACAAACCTTATTTTCATCAAAAACATTGAAGACAAAGGAGGCAAACTTTG
>NW_019471660.1:0-1846 GCF_002814215.2 Seriola lalandi dorsalis
GAAGAAACAGCAGCTTCCAGCAGAACATTCCTGACCACATGTTGCTTTTCACTTCCTGAGATCTTTTTCCTTTGCCCATTGTCTCTCCTGCATCTACACTCCCTCTCTACTCCCTGTTTCTCCGTTCAACTCTGTATGTCTGATTCTCTGACTCTGTCTCTTCTTATTTCTGACTCTTCAGGCAGTAGATGGTGTCAGGTGGAGAACTGGATCTGAGGTCTCCAGTCCAGGGCATGCTGATATGGACAACAGTAAAGTACCCCACCCTTCCCCTTTCAGAAAATACCACCAGAACCTTCAGACTCTCAAACCCATCCGCTGGTCCTCCTCACAGTCAGTCTCATTGTTGGCATACTTTGTCTTTTTTGATGCACTTATCATATGATAAATAGTTTTAATATAACATTTTTACCTTACTTATATCTGGTGATGTTTCTGTGTCTAGGTCCCACCCTTTGGACAATGCAGGTTTCCTGTCCTTTACAACCTTTGCCTGGATGATGCCCATGATGTGGGCTATGTTCAGGAATAAACTGGACATGGACTCCATCAACCTGTCTCCCTTGGATGTTGCCGCCACCAGTGGAGAAAGGTATGACACTGTTTGTGTTGGTGCAGGAGGGTCCAACATTTCTTTACTGTAATTTGATGCAATTGCAGCACATTTATAGACCAGGCAGATGACAAGATGAGTTGATGAAACTCATATCTGGAAAATAATTCATGAAAATGAGAGGAAAGTAACAGCTTCATATGGGTTTTTACTCTGAGGCTAAATTGACAAGGCCAAGAATTTTGACTCTGACATGTTGGTAGAGATAATATGAGAAAAGCAAGTGCACTGTACCACCCCCTGATTGTGTGTGTTGTGCAGGCTCCAGAGACTCTGGGAGGAGGAGGTGACAAGGGTAGGCCTGGAGAAAGCCTCTCTGGTTCGTGTGATCCTTCGCTTTCAAAGAACCAGGCTGATTCTGTCCGTCATGATTGGTGTTCTCTTTATGGTGGCTGCGTTTGTGGGCCCGGTGAGTGGTATTTAGATCTTTGACTGAAGTGAAACTACCAGTACACTGTAACAATACTCCACCACAAGTAAAAGTCCTACGTTCTAAACCTTGCTTATGTGGAAGTACGCAAGGTATTATCAGCAAAAATGTACCTCTCTGAGCTTAAAACATTTAATTTAATGAAACCAACTAAGAAGTGGAACTACTAACAACTCATTGACATCTGAAACATGACCATGTGACCATGTGACCATGTCCATGCAGACACTTCTCTTGTAAACGCTCACAAGTCAAAAAGATTGAAAAACCGCTGGTTTAATCTTTAACAATGTGCTGTATTTTATGGACACATAAAATTTTGCTAAAATCTTAAACTGAAAAGCAACTACCAACTATATAGCCATGTTATAAATATAGTGGAGCAGAAAGAACAACTTTCTCTGACACATAGAACAGTAGGAGTAGAAAAGGAACATAAAAGCTAAGTGAAATAAAAAGTACCTCAAAACTGCATTTAAGTACAGTACCTGAGTAAATGTACTTAGTTACTTTACAACACTTAGAAAATACAAATTGTCTGCTCCCATACACAAATGTAATATGTTTACATATTGAATTTCCAAGAATGGAAAGATAGACATGTTTAATATAGATATTTTTAATATATGTACATGTACACATTTTCTATGGATATTTCATATGTTATAAACCCATATCTTCATATATCAAGAGCATTTATGTGATAACAATATGCCATATATTATAATTCTGTAAGGGCTGTATTAGCGTCAGTGCTGGATGGGAGTTGGTGGTAGTGTCCCTGACTGTGTAGAAATGGGTAA
>NW_019471661.1:0-1846 GCF_002814215.2 Seriola lalandi dorsalis
CACACACACACACACACACACACACACACACACACACACACACAGACGCACACACACACACACACAAAGCTAGAAAATGTTTTTCCATACGCTGGCTGCCGGTGTCAAAAGATTTTCCTGCCAAATATGATTATGAGAGTAGAACAGAGGCTTTCAACAACAGCTGTCAGAGCAGGGAAACAAAACTTAGCATCACTGAGACACACTGGTGTCAACTCACCCTTGGTTGTTGCGGTGACTCCATCAGATTTGGTGAAGTCGATACTGGCATAGGCGCCGTTCTCCGGCAGAGGCACCGTCCCCACCGTTGCTGCCGCCGCCGCCAAGCTCCCATTGCTGCTACCGGCTCCCGACGTCATGGCTCCCATATTACTCCCGTCCTCCCTCAGCTCCAAGGCAATGTAGTTCAGTCCGTTCTGGTAGCCCACCGACATGTTCCTGCACATTCTACCGGCCCCGGCCCCCGAGGAGGAGGATGCTGAGGTCCCGGCGGCAGCGCTCATTTCCATGGCTCTGACTGGAGCGTGGTGAGCCGGCGAGTCCCCTAGTCCCTCCACAGACATCCACACACTGTCGAAAGATGCTGAGCTGGCCCATCTGGAAGCCTGACCCTCTGATAGGTAAGACCCGTTGGGGGCTGCGGTGTTCGTAAGTGTTGGGTGGGCGGCTGAGGATGAGGGGCCGAGTCCTCCTGCAGAGGGAGTTGAATTAGTGGAGGAGGTGGAGGAGAATGTCTCCGAGCTGTGTCTCCTCCTGCCTTGGGGGTCAGCTCGAACCACCTTGGGCTCCAGCTGCTGTGTCGGTGCCCTACCTGGGCTCGACGGGGGGAGGGGAGGGGAGATGGATGAGGGGGAGGCAGAGGAAGCATGGCCGTAATGTCCCTCGATTACACAGAGATGCTGCAGCATGGCTGTGGGGCTCGTTTGCGTCCTCTCACCTCTGCTGAGGTTAAATGTCATGTCCGTGTAGTCGTCCCCCATCGACCTCCAGTGACCTCCGGCAGGGACTCCGGGGGAGGCCAGCACCCCGGGATTGCTAGCCAGGGGTCTGATGTAGCTGGGCGGGTTCCATGGGGCAACAAGGCTGGGCCTTGGTGACTGGTTCTTACCCAGACATCCAGCGCTGTCCTGCTGGTCTGCTTCTACCTCCACACTCATATAGTCCTGGTGAGATTGGGGCTGTGGAGGGGAGTGACGGTGGTCACTGGACCCCAGGGAAGGCGCTTCATCTTGGGCAGAGAGAGGGTAGGCGGGGGGCTGCTGTTGGTGGGGATAGTGATCTCCAAACTCAATGTTAATATATTCTCCGGGACTGGAAGGCCCTTCAGACGAGCTACCAGTGGCGGGGACTGAGGTTGAGGTGCCTGCAGACGCTGTGGAGGGCTCACTAACCCGCAGTGGACCGTGGAAACTCCTTCTGCCTAAAGGGAGGCGGTTCGGCCTCACGATGCGTCTGTCGGCCATTGCTGCGGTCGCATGATGAGCTCCATAAGGCGGGGGTGGATGAGATGGGGTGGAGGTGCTACTTCCTCCTCCAACCCTCCTCTCTGGTGTTGACAGGGACGCTGTGGCAACTGATGAATAGACTGGCTTGGCAGGAGAACTCATAGGAACATACTCCCCGTACTCTTTCTCATCCCTCTCTCTGGTGGGGGCTTTGTAGGAGCGAGGGAGCGAGAAATATGGGCTGTAAGACTTTGGGGTGCTCTCAGGTGTCCCAGGTGTATAATACCCACTGCTCCCTTCGTTTGAGAGCTTGCGCCCCGCACTGCTGCTGTACGACATGTCCATATATTCCCCGTTCTCAGGTCTCTCTGCTATACTGTCACTCCCACTGGCACCTGCCA
>NW_019471662.1:0-1846 GCF_002814215.2 Seriola lalandi dorsalis
AAAAAAAAAAAAAAAAGCTGTTTGCGATAAATGTGATCAAATACGTTAACAAGTGTTTGTGTTTGAGGAGAAGGAAAGTTTACGGATGTCAACGTTAGTATGTATAAATAATGTGTGCATTTAGTAGCATTGCAAACTCAAAGCATACTGTTACATTTACCACTAATAACACTCTCTGGAATTCATAACGTTTCATACTTTAATCAAAGGTTTGTTTTCCAAGTATTTTGGCTGTATTTTATGCCTTTAGTGATAGACGACATTGGAGACGTGACAGGAAACTAGGAGGGAGCGAGTTGGGGAATGATAACCAACAAAGGTCCCCTGGTTGAATGTGAATTGAGGACACTTCAGTCCATGGTCAGCGCCTTAACCCCTAAACCACCAGGCTGACCCAATTCTGAAATTGCCATTTCAAAATACCAGTTACATCACACCAGTCCAACACATTTTTTTTATGATCAAGAAAATGTAAGGTTGTGATGATGTTAGATAACTGTGGGATATCTAGATCGCATGGAAGACTGTACTCTGGTTGTGAGGTGATGAAATTAGTCCATATTATTTCTCCAAGACACAACATTACAGAAGTATTCAAAAAATGTCCTCACAGAGATGAAATTATTTAACTTGTAACGAACACATCATCTCATTTTATTAAGTGTCATTCTTATTACTCTGGAAAGTTTGTGGTTTTGATGGGTTTAAAATGCTGTGAAATGAATGTTCCCTCTGTCTTCCCTTCCCGCTTAAATTCAGAATTTGTTATTTCAGTTGTTTCACTCACAATGGCCCATGCACTGTGAAGTGATTTAGTTGAATAGTTACGGATAAGAAAGCTAATGTGATGATAGAAGAGCACAGTAAAATGTATTTGTATTACTCAATCTTGAACTTGCTAGCTGTCTCAGTCAGTCTCTTTGAATGTAAGTTCAGTGTTTATTTTATTGTGAATATAAATATATAATTGGAAATTGGTCATGAAAACCAGGAAAAATAATGACTGGTGTGTCTGTGGTCTGTCTGTATGTCTCTCCCAGGGCCTACAAGTGGATAACTATGCCACAGATACATGTTGGGACCATGCAGAGCTAGTGCACAGAGGCACACACATGGTCATGTAAGCTGTGACCGTACTATCAAGGAAATTCCTCAGTCCTCCAAGGTCACCTCCGTGGGTTCTCTATCGTGGTTTGTACAGCTGCACAAGCTTCTGTTTCCACAACACACACAGACAGAGCACACTGTGTATGGACATGCTGTCTTAGTCACCCAAGAGGTCACTGCAAGTTGTTATTTGCCCCGGCACGGACCTATGCTCATGATGGCACACTGAAATAGAAAAAAGAAGCTTGGGACTGTTGTGTAGCATGAAGTGGATTCTTCTGATCATCTAAGTAAGTAACATGAACTTTAAAATATAGGTTAGCTGCCAATGACTGACGATAAATGATGAATAATTGAAACTGCTGTAGTATTATGTAAACGAATCAGTCTAAAATAATAAGGTGCTGCTCCACCGCAGCTGAGCTAAAAAGTATATTTTTCACATATTGTGGAAGAGCAGTGAGAATATGCTCTATTCAGAGAAAGCAGGACTCACTAACATTACTCATCTGGACCAGCCGAGTTGGTAAGGATGACAGTGCAGTAGCCTCACACAATATATAAGGTTTGAAGTCTGCAAATTTCATTTCCTCTGCAAATTTCATTTCCTCCTTCTTCCCCTATGGAGCCACTAATTGAGATGGAAGAAGTCGTTTTCCAGTACAAGGAACTTAGAGAGTCTTCTACAGTCAAATTTTGCAGTTCTTCTAAATGCTGTTAGTTAGATTTCTCCTGCTTA
>NW_019471663.1:0-1845 GCF_002814215.2 Seriola lalandi dorsalis
AGGCAAAGAAGGCTCCTTTGCCGCATTCTTAGTAAGAGGCAAATGTGGGAGGCAGTGACCCGGAGCAAAGGTCTCATCAGCGCCTGTCCCCATCTGAGGCCCCTCTGCCTGTCAAAGTCACATTTTAATCGCAAACATAATTTGAATTTACACTAATGAATACAAATGACTCCCAGGACTCCACAAGCTGAGAGTAATAAATTATTATCGCTGCTAACAATCGCATTTCTGAAGCCCTTTTTCAATTAGCTGCCCCTGTGGAGATGATCATGGAGGGCCCGCTCAAATGAAGATAAACGACACCCCTTGCAACGCTGTGCGTCTGCTCCTCTGATTTAATAGCTTTCCAATTCAGGAACATCTTCGACGTGACGAGGTGTGAGCCTTTTTTTTTCTGTCTCCAAGCAGTGCTTGATGAGAAAGTCACTTAATTGAAAGCAGGTGTTAATCAACCTTGCTCTGATGTGGCGCATGATTTAGGAGGGAGTTTGACAAAGAGAAGATCGTCCTTGCCACTCAGTGACACAGACCATTCAGTTCACAAAGAGGGCTTTTTGTTGCACTTGGCAGTTTTTATAGTATTGTCCATTGAGCTCCATTTAAGCAAATATACCATAATCTATGATACATTCTTAAAGTTTGGCAAATTGATCTAAAGGCTACTTTTAGGATTCATTAATATATATACATATATACACATATAGCTAAATTTAGCAGAGTTTGAATTGATTAATTTATTTTTGGTTACCAAAGTATCCTCTAAAATAACAGTGACTTGTAATTTAGTTTTAATTTCTTGTGGCACATATGTACTGTTATTCCCTCCAGTAAAGAGCATCAGCAAAACCAAAGTTTATGCCCACTGACAGGTGTTCATTTACTCTGGCTGCTTGGAGAGGTCACATGATAATTACAGCGAATTATGGTCGTGGAAAAAGGCCTTTCCCGTGTTCTGATGATGGACTCAGTACTGCTCCAGAGCATACAAACCAAACACCTAAAATAAAATATTGTTCAACTTTCTGGCCTATGAGGGGGATAAATACACAACTCTATTGCTTTTTTTTTTGGATCTAGCTGTGTCATTAAAACAAATCAATGGCAGGCTGACATGTCTGAATGCTCCACCAGGCTCTGCATCCCATCCATTCCCTACATTCTTGCATTATCTGCACCTGAGCCCTCAGTCTTTAATTGTGCAAAAAAAAATTAGGCCTACAAGAAGGGTGTCCTCTTCGGGGGAGCGCTTACGTCACATGTTTTCACCAGCATATCAATTCTGAGACAGCAGCTGGGGGATGTAACGCCCTGAGAGAGATAAATCAGACAATGAAAGATCCTGTTTTTTTTTTTACGGTATATTTTGGCAGATTGGATCCCAATCTCAGTCTCTATTGATATTGAAAGTGCAGTCTCAATGACACTTACCTGTTTAAGTAAAGGATAAGAAGGAAACTGAGAAAGATGAAGAGTTATAGAACTATAGAAATAAAGGGGACTTGAACTTGAGCTGTTTGTTTATTGCGTTGGATTTACTCACTGGAAAAATCAAAGACAAAAGTATTCATAAAGCATAACAATCACAGATGATGTAATGTGTAGTTTGTTTTGTGTAGTTTTCAGATTAAGCCAAACACAATAGAACAGATCAGGAAATGGCACAAATTCACTGGACAGCTAACACTCCCAGAAAATTAAATCCCTTTCACAGAGCACCACTGGATGTAATTCCAGACCCTGCTTGCAGCTCACCACAGAAAACCCAGCTCACCCTTTACATAACCAACTTAAGATAATTACAAGTGAACATACAAGAGGAGGCCGTAATCATAATCGGCTTCCTTT
>NW_019471664.1:0-1845 GCF_002814215.2 Seriola lalandi dorsalis
AGCAGGTCTTGCTCAGGAAGGGCACAGAAGGTCCTTAGCTCTCAGACAGAGAAAATAAGTGACTGCTTATGGCTTTGTTATGTGTACTGTCATTACACACTCCTGGCTTGATGTAATACATTATATAACAAATCAGATGGACTAATTTAAAGAATAATTAAAGGTTGCTAACACCAATATAACGTTGTCATATTAATTGTGCCGATGTTGGTATAATTACAATAAACAAATGTGACCTTGGTGAGTATGATAGTCTGTCTAATGCAATGTAGTTGCTAGTAGGGGTCTCCAGTGTTGTCAGCAGCAATCTTGAATGCTACATATACACCTTAAACAATTATCCCTATAGAAATGCATCTTATGCCACCCTTTTTCTTTTTAAAATGCTGAACATTATACATGACAATGGATGTTACCACTTATTCTGCATGGTATCAAGTGTTTGTCTTTGTTTTGATGCTACCAGAGGAGCTGCTGGCATACGAGGCCAAGCGGAAGGATGCTGAGGAGAACATGAGGGCTCCACCTCAACCTGTGAGAGCACGGATCCCCTTCACCGCCTGCCTGCAGGCCTTCACAGAGCCAGAGAACGTCCCAGACTTCTGGAGCTCAGCGCTGCAGGCCAAGTCAGCTGGAGTCAAGTAAGTAAGGCCCACATCCTCCTGGGCCTGGAATGACAACTCGACATCTCAGTTGTATCTATAAACTTTGCTCTCCTTTCTTTTGAATCCCCCTTTTCAAAATTCTAATTTTCCCTTGCAGAACTTCCCGTTTTGCCTCCTTCCCAGAGTATCTGCTCGTGCAGATCAAGAAATTCACATTTGGAGTTGATTGGGTGCCGAAGAAACTAGGTAACTTTCTGTCACACTTCACTGATTAATGGGTTTTAAATGTTTGTTATTGGCCTCCACCAATGTGGTGACTCAGTTTCAAGTATTTGTAGGGTTGCAGACGCCCAGCAGAGGGCAGCATCAAACTATGATTTACAAACCCCATCACAGGTGAAATTTCTGCCCGGGTTAGTTTTTGTCAACTCATTCAGGCGTCACCTGCACTTTTTGGACACATGGTCACAAACCACCACATCTCTCATCCTGTCCTGTCATGTACTTGGGACACAGAGATTAAATAAATGAAAACAAGTATGTTGCTGCATCTTAAATTCCTATTGAGGTACAGTTACATGATAGGTAAATTGTGTAAATTGATATTTATAAATCACAGTCTTCAGTATGATATTTTGGGGTTTTACATGGCCGACAGTCACACTTATGTTTACACTTCGACAACCAGCTGCCAGGGTCTCAATGTTAAGTGGGAAGGATGTTAAGAATTAAAAGTCAACATATTCCTCTGAGTTTTTTTCATGTGTCTTCCTGTACAGACTTGGCCATAGATGTTCCAGACTTCCTCGATCTGAACCGGCTGCGGGCCACAGGGCTGCAGGCAAGTGAAGAGGAGCTGCCTGATCTCATGCCCCCAATCGTGCTACCTGAAGACACCAGAGGTATGAACAGATGTAGCTTATGCCAAGTTGTGGAAATGGAACCTATACATGTATGTGTGTTGGTGTGTATGCGTAAAGATATCAATATGGTTGGGACAACACGTTATTGTGCTACTTTTCACAACTAGGACAATGTAAGGAGCATTTTTTTCCCTTTTTAATCTGACATTTTGTGTTTTATTCATTTCCACTAAATATTGGCAAATAAACATTGGTGCCAACATTTGGATCAGCTTCAGTTATATCGTGTAGTTTTCAGATCAGACAATGCTCCACTTTTCTCATCCAAAAGAATCCCCTGTTCATAGGCTTCAATGAATCACCTACTGTGACCCACA
>NW_019471665.1:0-1845 GCF_002814215.2 Seriola lalandi dorsalis
TGTGTATTATGGTATGTGTCTGTGACACCCAGATTTCCCACTTGCTATAATGTCACATAGACAGGAACTAGGCCAAGAGCCCAAATTAGATCATAATTAGGCCACATACCCCATCTGAAGTGATATTAATCCAGGGAGGGAATCCCGAGGAGAGTGATTAGTCAGATATGAATTAGTAGCCTATAGTGATTTATATGAATGTATTGTTTAGACAGAAGACGATAACAATCCATTTTTAGACATTTGTTAAGGACCCCAGTGAATCCTCAAAGCAGTTGATGACCCCAGGACGCAGCTTGACCTTGTTTCGGGACTTTGTCACATCTTTCCATTCAAAACAGTATTTTTTTTTACATCAATACATTTCTGTAACTCTGAGCGTCTCTTCTGATTGGCTGTTTTCTGAGTGATTGAATAAAAATACGTCAGATTTCAGATAAACACTCAGAGAAACCAAATCCTCCAAGGTTGGATGGTGGGTCGGGGCGGGCTGGGTCTGGAGCGCGGCTGAGAGCGGTGCCTGCTTTGTTGTCATAAAGTTACAGAAGTCCTGAGGGTTCGTTTTAAGGCTCAGTTTCTGAATACAGGCTGTGTGCATTTCTCTGTGGACTGAGGCTTTGATACTTTCTTAATATTACTATCGCACCTAGATCTGCTTTATAATCACATCACCACCTTGAGATCAATTTATTTATCTTTTTTGGTGTCTTGAGTTTTGGTGCTTCACGAACACTTTTAACAGATAAAGATGAGAGGAAGGATAACAAGAACAAAAACAATAAGGCTTCAGGAGCATTTGCTTGGACTCCTAATAAGGTCTCATATAGGTCAATAACACAAAAGTAAAATCATCTCACTTTACAAACCCAGAGTGATTATAGCAGACACTTGTTTCAATGTTTCCAGAAACAAGAGGAGTACCTTGTGTCACTTGGTGTAGGCTCAGTTTGAGAGTCAATTACTATACACATACATTTATACATAAAATTCCTCATCACAGCATGAAAGGTGGGAACATTACTAGTCTCAAACATAAGACTCCATCTTGGAAGCTGTCAAGATCCTGAATGCACTTGAAGCTTTTTTCATTTTTGCTTTACTATAACTGCACCCACAGACGGGCTGCGTAGGGTGGAGCACGGCAGGCTCTAAAAAGGGCTGTTTCTCACATCATCTGCACGCATGAAATACACACGCCAGGGTGTTGGCTTGTGTAAACGGTTTACAACGCTGGCACTGCACATCATCGTAATCATCGCGTAGATCATTCCTGATGATGTGACCTACTATCTCACTTTGTTCACTGCATTTAGCACTTGGTCTGCCAAGGAGAATGATAACGTGATAACGCACATGATAACACTCTTTATGGAGTTACATTTAATGTCATACCGCACACCATGACTTGAGCATACTATGAGCACTATAAGGAGACAGGACGACTAGACCGTCAGCATACAGTACATCAGATGGTAAATGAGACTATCCCCCACCACAGAGCTAGTCTTACACTCTTCTAACTTTTAGAAAGACCACCTGTATACAGGTTAAAGAGAACAGGTGACAGTATTCCAACTTGTCAGATCCCACTGGTCACCAGGAGGGGTGCAGATATACTGTTACCCAACCTAACTTGTATGGTTTTATATGAATACCAGTGATTATTATTATTATTAATAAATGTGGGGGACCCCTCGCTGTAGTAGCTTGACCAAATGTCAAATGCATCCAGGAAACACATGAATACTGTAGTGTTTTGCCTTCTATACCTAGTGACAACTTCCTTCAGTGTGTACTGTATATACACAGATCTGTGCCGTGTTTATTTTTAAAACCAAATTGATT
>NW_019471666.1:0-1386 GCF_002814215.2 Seriola lalandi dorsalis
TTGTGTCACTTGGTGTAGGCTCAGTTTGAGAGTCAATTACTATACACATACATTTATACATAAAATTCCTCATCACAGCATGAAAGGTGGGAACATTACTAGTCTCAAACATAAGACTCCATCTTGGAAGCTGTCAAGATCCTGAATGCACTTGAAGCTTTTTTCATTTTTGCTTTACTATAACTGCACCCACAGACGGGCTGCGTAGGGTGGAGCACGGCAGGCTCTAAAAAGGGCTGTTTCTCACATCATCTGCACGCATGAAATACACACGCCAGGGTGTTGGCTTGTGTAAACGGTTTACAACGCTGGCACTGCACATCATCGTAATCATCGCGTAGATCATTCCTGATGATGTGACCTACTATCTCACTTTGTTCACTGCATTTAGCACTTGGTCTGCCAAGGAGAATGATAACGTGATAACGCACATGATAACACTCTTTATGGAGTTACATTTAATGTCATACCGCACACCATGACTTGAGCATACTATGAGCACTATAAGGAGACAGGACGACTAGACCGTCAGCATACAGTACATCAGATGGTAAATGAGACTATCCCCCACCACAGAGCTAGTCTTACACTCTTCTAACTTTTAGAAAGACCACCTGTATACAGGTTAAAGAGAACAGGTGACAGTATTCCAACTTGTCAGATCCCACTGGTCACCAGGAGGGGTGCAGATATACTGTTACCCAACCTAACTTGTATGGTTTTATATGAATACCAGTGATTATTATTATTATTAATAAATGTGGGGGACCCCTCGCTGTAGTAGCTTGACCAAATGTCAAATGCATCCAGGAAACACATGAATACTGTAGTGTTTTGCCTTCTATACCTAGTGACAACTTCCTTCAGTGTGTACTGTATATACACAGATCTGTGCCGTGTTTATTTTTAAAACCAAATTGATTGTAATTATGTATCCTTGAAGCTTAGCCAAGAGAATTTACGCCAATACGCTGAACCATTAAACCATTATCTTATTGAAAAGGCTGCTGCCAGAACATGAACCATACTGTAAGTAGGAGACTTAACTTTATTACACCAATTTGTCCTCATTGGTCCATTAGCTCTGAGTTCAAGCCAGACTGAAGTTCAAAGTCCTTTTTATTGATTACATAAGCTTGCACAATCTTATCTATTCTCAGAACCCAGGTTTGTCTACATATGATCGGGAAAATAATACCTAAAAACAAGAGGACATGAAGTCAGAGGGTGGAAAAGTATTTTTCTACTAAGCTCACATCTTGGAAATGAACTCAATCTTACAACTGATGAAGCAGAAATGCAGTCTGACTAATTCCGTACCAGATATTCATCATTTTATCAAAGCAAACAACTGTCTATTCCTCCATCTCTCTCTCTCTCTCTCTC
>NW_019471667.1:0-1385 GCF_002814215.2 Seriola lalandi dorsalis
TTCGATGTCAATGACAATTCCAAGTCCCTAATTTAATACTGACCATGTGAACCACTTCTGGGTAGATGGGTTCGGTGATTACGTTCCTGTTGTGGGTGATGTACTCCACCATCTCGCTCAGCGCTGCCCGTTTCACCTCCTTCCATTTCAGGTCACTCAGTGGGTCTGACACAAAATCGAAGAGGACGCAGCATTGCCGCAACTTCTGGATGAACAGCTTCTCCTGCTCTGCAGGGGGAGCATCTACACGACAGAAATACAGGAAGATGGGAATTAACAGGTGTCGATGTGTGTGAAGATTTCAGAACAGGAACAAATTGTCTCTACAAAGCACAATGTTAATCCTATTTAACAGCAAACACAACAGCAGTGAGATGCCATTCTGCATTCAAGTTAATAACACTGTATCTGAGAAATTATCCTACACACTATCAGAGCTGCAATTTGGCTTTCACTCAGCTCAACTACAACAGTTTTATCCCACTATCATTATCATCGACAAATGTGTGTGTGTTTGACTCAGAGCAATGAGGGGACTGTTGCTGTGATCACCCTTTAAAAAGGACAAAAAGTCATTCCAAAATTTTCTGAAACACAATACAAGCCAGATGCCTGCATAGTAAATTAATCCAAAACTACACTAAATGATAGAGGAGAGGATGAATATTAGACTTAACAGAATGGGTCATAAAGAAAAGCCCAAAAAGTTGCCAGAAGTTTAATATTTCAGAAATCACATGCATGATACTGTCTTTTACAGACAATGCAATCTCTGCTGTCCACGAGGTGTTAATGACTTATACACTTTGAGGCTTTGTTTGTTGTCGTGGCAATCATCAAAAATCATTGTTCAAAGGTTTTTCTCCTCCCATCCCCTCTCCAATTAGTCAGTGATAATTTCTACCAAAGCCTCAAGAGTTATTCAGGTTCAGTGCAGCTGGAGTTAATTTGGTGATATGCAGACACTTCTTTTAAAGACTTCATAAAACAATAATTTAGCTTTCAAAGACAGTGTCACCACAACATTAACAATGCATATGTCTCGAGGAGCACAGGGCCACACCTGTCTGTCTAAAATCATTATCTTGCAATTTAAAACATGTTGTACATGTTTTTGTGGATACTGCAAACTCACTGTCAATGAGCCAACTTCCATTCTGTGCCAGCATGAATAAATTATCACCATACAACAGTTGTCAAATAAATCAATGATTAGCACGAATGAGGAAAAGACTCTCACTCAACACAATATACATTCAATTAAATAAACTATTATGAAATGAGAAAAAAGAACTATTCAAATGGCATGTTAAAAAGGTAGGCTTTCAGCTCAAAATATGACAAGATTTTTTTTTTTTTTTTTTTTTAAATCAGCCCTCACATAT
>NW_019471668.1:0-1384 GCF_002814215.2 Seriola lalandi dorsalis
CAAAGGATGGATTGAAATCCCATACTGGGTAGAGGAGAGAGGAAAGACCACTTGAGAGCAGCAGAGATGCTGATCAACAAAGACCTTTAAGCGCAGCACTGAATCTCAACTACTGCCCCTATGAGCATTTCCACCTCTACACTGTCCAACCTGGTAGGTGCCTGTACTGATCAATAGTGACGTTTGCTTCCCCGTATTACTGCAGAAGACAAGCTATTCTTTTCTTGCAGCAGATCAGTTTTGTTACCTCGGCTGATGATACATTTCAGTATGCATTGGCAGTGCATTTCCATACTGTTGTTCATTATACACAGGATCATCATCATTTTTTACAAGCCACCAAAACCCAGAGGATGTCCTCAGTGTCAGGAGCAGCTCTTTCATCCATCCACCAGTCCAGAAACTAACAAAGGAGTCAATCCACAACTGCTGGAAACAAGAAAAGTACAAAAACAGTGGCATCAGTAAGAAACAGAGAATGCTTGGTAGATTTACTTTGAAAAACAAAAAACAAATATGTCCTCAATCAACCCTCCTTTCATCTCCATCTTCCCAGTTAGGAAAGTCTAAGATTATGGTCAATGCAAGGACTCAGAAAACATTTGTTAAATGTACAGTATCCCAGAGTTTAGTGTTCAGCAGCTTTGATCAAGAGTGTCTTGTATAGAAGCCTATTTCTGCTAGGAAAAGAAAAAAAAAATTATGAAAATTTATGCATGATAGTGCAAGTAGAAATGCACATGGCAAGTCACAGGTTTGACTTGAAATTTTAAAATTATGAGACAGTAAATCACAGTGATGAATTATGAGTCAGTAAGCGAGATGCACACACGGGACAGATGAGACGAAACAATAGTCAGAGAAGGGAAAGTGGAATATAAGAGGAAAAGAAAAAGGAAAGGAGTTGCTAAAGCTGTTCAGTTGTTAATATGTGTTGAGATGTTAATCATAAGAATGGTTGAGGATGTTAAGATGTGAAATGGAGTTAACAAAAAAAGGAAAAACCTAGTTTTCTTTTTAGTTTTATTTTAATTATCTAAAATTAAGCGCTTTATTTGAAGATGCAAATTCTTCAAAAGCTCTCTATCATGTACCTATTACAGCCCCTATTTTCCTAGAAATGAGAAAATAAGATTAAATTATTATTAGATTGGAGATTAGGGTACTTATTTATAATTACACCCGTCCCCCATCAACCGTCTAGATCTTTGCTTGAGCACATATTGTCTACCTGGACCTTTTTGAATGTAAAGCCCTGGTTTAAAAGGTACATAATAAAGAGAGAAAAAACTGTAAAGAGAGTTGGTGAAAACTAACCAAAATCAACCTTGTTGATGACAACCAAATTTATGATATAGTGGGTCAAAAAAAGAGTTTTGATTTC
>NW_019471669.1:0-1382 GCF_002814215.2 Seriola lalandi dorsalis
TTCGATGTCAATGACAATTCCAAGTCCCTAATTTAATACTGACCATGTGAACCACTTCTGGGTAGATGGGTTCGGTGATTACGTTCCTGTTGTGGGTGATGTACTCCACCATCTCGCTCAGCGCTGCCCGTTTCACCTCCTTCCATTTCAGGTCACTCAGTGGGTCTGACACAAAATCGAAGAGGACGCAGCATTGCCGCAACTTCTGGATGAACAGCTTCTCCTGCTCTGCAGGGGGAGCATCTACACGACAGAAATACAGGAAGATGGGAATTAACAGGTGTCGATGTGTGTGAAGATTTCAGAACAGGAACAAATTGTCTCTACAAAGCACAATGTTAATCCTATTTAACAGCAAACACAACAGCAGTGAGATGCCATTCTGCATTCAAGTTAATAACACTGTATCTGAGAAATTATCCTACACACTATCAGAGCTGCAATTTGGCTTTCACTCAGCTCAACTACAACAGTTTTATCCCACTATCATTATCATCGACAAATGTGTGTGTGTTTGACTCAGAGCAATGAGGGGACTGTTGCTGTGATCACCCTTTAAAAAGGACAAAAAGTCATTCCAAAATTTTCTGAAACACAATACAAGCCAGATGCCTGCATAGTAAATTAATCCAAAACTACACTAAATGATAGAGGAGAGGATGAATATTAGACTTAACAGAATGGGTCATAAAGAAAAGCCCAAAAAGTTGCCAGAAGTTTAATATTTCAGAAATCACATGCATGATACTGTCTTTTACAGACAATGCAATCTCTGCTGTCCACGAGGTGTTAATGACTTATACACTTTGAGGCTTTGTTTGTTGTCGTGGCAATCATCAAAAATCATTGTTCAAAGGTTTTTCTCCTCCCATCCCCTCTCCAATTAGTCAGTGATAATTTCTACCAAAGCCTCAAGAGTTATTCAGGTTCAGTGCAGCTGGAGTTAATTTGGTGATATGCAGACACTTCTTTTAAAGACTTCATAAAACAATAATTTAGCTTTCAAAGACAGTGTCACCACAACATTAACAATGCATATGTCTCGAGGAGCACAGGGCCACACCTGTCTGTCTAAAATCATTATCTTGCAATTTAAAACATGTTGTACATGTTTTTGTGGATACTGCAAACTCACTGTCAATGAGCCAACTTCCATTCTGTGCCAGCATGAATAAATTATCACCATACAACAGTTGTCAAATAAATCAATGATTAGCACGAATGAGGAAAAGACTCTCACTCAACACAATATACATTCAATTAAATAAACTATTATGAAATGAGAAAAAAGAACTATTCAAATGGCATGTTAAAAAGGTAGGCTTTCAGCTCAAAATATGACAAGATTTTTTTTTTTTTTTTTTTTTTTTTTTTTTTTTTTT
>NW_019471670.1:0-1844 GCF_002814215.2 Seriola lalandi dorsalis
ATGGTCTGCTCCATCACCAATTCAATCAAGGCCTATCACACATCTATCAAGAGTGCACTTCCCCAATACTATTACAACTGATTCAACTTTCAAGTTTCATAACTTTTGGTTTTGGCAATATCTGCTGTGGAACTCAAGTCTGCAACTACATCTACCAAACAATTAGACAGACTCAATGCAACTAGTATGTTCACAGGTTGAGCACAGTACTATGTTGTCCTTTAGTCACATAAAGAAAAACTGTTAAGCCACTTCACATTTCTTCTAAAGCACAGACATTTACTACTTTCAACAAAGTAAAAAACTTGACAATGGGCCTAATAAAAAAATATTTTATTTTCTTACAAATATTTTTGTAGATAAGCAAGACTACTTATAATACAATAAATAGTTTTACTTAACAGTAACATTATAAATTGGCCCAATATTTTAGCTAAATTGAAAATGTATTAAACTTTCAAAATCACTGCAATGTGTGAAAATGAACTGTAATTTTTCAAGTCTTGTATCTTATCCATTGACCAGTAACATTCTCAGTTTTCAGTCATGCTACATGTCTACAATTACTACTACACTATTGATAAAATCAAATGTGTGACAAAAAACAGGATTGCAAAGAACCAAAGAACCAGAGTCAGCAGCCCAAGCTACAGAACAAAATCCTCATCCACAGTGCAGCTGCAGTGTGGCGTTGGCGGGTCAACCCTGTCCTGGAAGCTGCGGAATGCCCACTGTCCCTTTGTCTTTTCTTTCTGGCAACACAGGGACACCAGCTGTATTAGGGCGTTCCCATCAGCCAATGAGCAAAGTGAGCATTCCTGTCAAAATGTACAACCAAATATGATGCTTGTGGTTTAATCAGGGACATTTGTCAGAGAGGGCTCTCCTCTTAGAGGGAGCTCTGTGCAGAAATAAGGGCTGTGCTGGGATAAGTAGTTCACCTTTATTAAACATACATGAACGTTAAATATTAGTTCAACAAACAATAGCATAAAAAAGAAAAGGGAGGCAAAGGAACTGCAGTGGCAAACAGCAATTGCATGAGTGTATCTGTGGACACAAAAGTGTCACGTTATAATAGCCATTCTGTACATCTGCATGCATATGACTGGATGTGATTAGCAATCTGATTAGCTAGTGATTAAGTAAAGCGTGAATAAAACAGCCATTTAATGCAAGCGCAACTTCAGCGCTCTGCCTTAAGCTTCATAAAGACGTGATTCACATAAAATTTTAAGATGCTTTTTATAAAATGTTAGATTAGATTAGAAAATAAAATGTTAGCGTTAACAAAAAAAATAATGCTATATTTACATGCAAATACTGGATCAGCACATGTTCATTTCTGCATATCTGACTGGCCAACACAGTCTGTAGCCAGATGAAGTCGGACTAAACTGTGTTATAGGTTGAGCTCGGATCATATTTCTGCACAGTACCCCTGCTGTGTGTCTGTGTTGTCTCACTAAAACATATGAGAAAACCGCGTTTTTTTTTAACCAGCACTATTACTGGTCTAAATGCAGGCAAGTTGTGAAAACTGTACTCTGACCTCAGTTGAAGCCAGTGAGTTAATACGGAGCTCTCTGCTTGTTAGATCTTTCACATAAATTCTAGCAACTAACAAAATACAAAATTAAATTGAAACACCTTAACAGTGTTGTAGACTTTCAGCAAAACTGTGAGTAAATCATTATTTGACCTAAATCATTAATAAACAAAAAGATACTTTCCAGAAAGTCTTTTAGGTCATCACAATATTGGATCAATCACTATTACATGAGCAGTAAATCTTATCATATTAGGTTATCAGCACCTGGGTCTAATATATTCAAATGGCATCA
>NW_019471671.1:0-1844 GCF_002814215.2 Seriola lalandi dorsalis
GACAATGAACTTTGATTCTCATAGAACATGCTACATCAGTTGATGTTTGTACAGACTCAGGCTGAACAAATAAATTATTAATGAATACACAAACGAAGGGAGAAGCTAGTGACGCGTGTGCTGAAAGGCGACGGTGTGAATGTGGTTGGTGGAATAACGGGGAGTTGTCTGACCTATACTGTGGCCTCCACAGGCCTCGAGGATACGCCGCGCTCTTTTCTTAGCATCCTCTGGGAACTTGTTGTCTTCCAGGAGTTCAGGGTAAGAGCACAGAGCCAAGACCTGAGAGAGGAGGATAAAACAATCACAACATATCTGACATTAACAGACGTCCTATAGATTCTGCAAACACTACAGTTCAAAAGATTGAGAACATCCCCAGTTTTTCTAGTTTTTATTGAAATCTCAGCAGTGCAAAGGCAAGTGGTAAACTACCAAGAACTGAACAATTATATAAATGACACAGAACACAGGGTTTTAACAGGGATTAGGAAACTGGTTAATTAACAGATTTCCTGTATCAATAGGTTAGGTTATATGTTTGTACCCGTAGCTAAATTCAGTTTGGTGTCATCAGTCTTACACATACACATTTAACACACAGCACAGACAACACCAAGGTAAATAAAAATTAATTAATTAATTAGTTAAACATTGCTTCTATATGCAGTGTTACTACAACCAGGTGGAAGTAAATGAAAGTTAATGCAAACAATTCTTGCAGGTGCCCCAACTTTTGTTGATGACTCACAAACCCTCTGTCTGTAAAAGAATGGAGTTGTTCTAAAAGCTTTAGACCAGTGGTGCATGTGAGAGTAGAAAATCCAGTTTCACACACAACTATAATTATGAGTACTAACAGCTTATGAAACACAACCACTCAAGTGACTGAAGGCAAGACGGTAAAAAGTGCACCAACCTGTCTGAGAAATGTGATTGGTTTCTGGCCCATGGCGTGGGCGTCGCCTATGTTAGCCTTGATGACCTCTGTGAAAGGTTTCTTGACTCCCTGAAGAGATAAAAACAGAGAAGTGTAAGAATCAGGTTTTCAGGACAGGGTTGGGGTTACAGATGTAGAAGGTGTAGATAAATACGGAGACAGTGGAAAGAGCAAGAGTGTTGGTTTTTTGTTTTTCATTCTTACATATAATCACAGGCTTTTCAACGAAAAGGATATGTCAGGACATGTAAAAGTGCGAAGGAGACACATGAGCTCAAGACTCTAAAGCGCCCATCAGCATTACTAACCTGGCTGCAGGCCTCAGACATTCTTTCAACACCTGTGTTTCAGATCAAAGCACAGGCTCTCTGTGCTGGGGAAATGAAATCTTTCAAAGTCTAATAACTACAGTACATCACATCAGCCACCACTCTGTGTTGTTACCACATGATGGCTCAGTGTGTAAATCAAATCACAGCCACTTGTATTCATCTCATACAGACCGGTACCCTTTGGTCCCCTGAACACCCATGCATGCATCTTCTCTCATTAGCACGCTTTTGTTTTGCAAAGACCCTGGCTGGAGTCTGGTTTGGCCTTTGGAGCAGGAGCCGTCGGCCTGGGCAACGATGACGCTGCTGCTGCTGCTGCTGCTGCTGCTGCTGGGGCTTACAGAAACACAAACCCCGCACTGTTTGTGGTTGGGGTATTACTCCAGAATTGCTGGCTTAATAAATTTGGATTATTTCATTTTATTCCTCATCTCCTCATTTGAACCACTTTGCTCCTTCGATCCACTCACTGTTCCCCTCTATTATATCAGCATGTCCTTTATTCTTATCTGTTGTTGTTCCAAATTGGATCTTGCCAGCTCTGGTTTGGTGTTTGTCTGTTTGCTGGGAAC
>NW_019471672.1:0-1844 GCF_002814215.2 Seriola lalandi dorsalis
GTGGAGCAACTCTAACAATTATGTTATATATTATGTATAGCTCTTATGTTGAGATTCAACAAAGGCAAAGCACAGTTTCATGTGATCAACTGGTCCAGTTGAGTCTTTGAAATTCTTTCAAACCAAAAGTAAAACACCCCTTATTTCTCGTTTCTTATTATCTGTATTTGCTACAAGAGAGCATACCATTTCACTGATGATCGAGTGTCTGAGCCTGCCCTCAGCTCACTCTGATCACAAGCTTCACACGAGAGATTTATCTTCCCAGAAGCTTTCCTCAGCCAAGAGCCATGACTCCCAAAATCACTTATCTGTTGGGAAGTTGTAGAAGCTTAAGGCCAAAGCCAATTAAGGCTGTTTAGAGCACTTTCTCGTTATCACCCAATCTGTACTGTTAAGAATTCCTGCCCACCAATCTGCCTGTGGCAGCAGCCCCCCGATCACAATTTGATCTCAGGTCACAGTCATGAGCCACTGCCTTGATAAAAGCTGATCTTCAAAGATAGCGATGACTCCTAGATCAAACAACAATCGACAAGTGATATAAGCACACGTCAAAAGCTTCTAAAATGTGCAGGTGTAAAGCCTAAAAAACCTAGTTTGAGACTCCAGACTCTAATGCACTTTCTGCTTCATTTTCACCAGTTAGTGGTTAGGATGACCAACTTTCAACCAGAAAACTCAGTTTCCGCCGAAGTGCTACTGAGCAAGTTATTGCATACATTGCATAGAAGTCGTTGCTGACCTCTGACATCGCAATAAGGGGGTGGGAGCATAAGCTGGCTGCAGAGGTTGTCAAAGAGCCAGATCGACATCTGTGTAAAAGGGGAGGCCGGCATTGTGATGCTGTTGTGTTACACGTCACACATCTGTTTCAGGAACACCGGCATCAACAAGTTCCACAATGATATTTTCATTTTAATCAAAAACGATCTCCGTCCAGGCAGCCGTTTCAGCTCTGTATCAAAAACAATCTTCGTCCATACTACCACACCTGAGATATCACATAACCATTCACATACACTGGACATGCATGTGCTCGTGTAAACAGGAAGCAGATTGTTTAGTCTGCAGTTGGTTAGTAGCATAAAATAATAAAAATACTACCAACGAGTAACAGCAAAGGCAGTTGTAGCGTTATAAAATGCGGAATTTAACTGCACAACAGCTGCTAGAAAAGACAACAAGATCAATAATGCTTGTAATTTGTTGCATTCACTCTGGCAGTCAAGGCTGATAAGACCCCATCAGGTAGCGAACGTGGGTCTCTACGTCATTGTTTTCAAAGGTCTCAGTTTTAGGGGCTTGAAACTCCAGTAGTGTAGAAAAAGTGATGTGTTTTAAAACGAAAATGCATCAGTGTAGGTGTATCCTGAAAATCACACAATGGGGCGGCATAATGGCGGCTTGTTATAGGGGGTCGTCTTAATGACAATATTGGGATCTCTGTATAAAAGAGGTTTTGGAGAAAAATCCCTACAGGGTTCATAACAACATAACATTGTATAATCAGGACAACACTGGATATAGTAGGTCAGCTGTCCCTCCTCTGTGATACATTCAAACAAAAAATTCATTTCAATAAATCTGAGTATATCAATCACTGTAATGTACCAATTCTCTCAAAGAACAAATACATATTTTATGTTGTTTTGAAGAATATCCCTTTGTCCAGTGGGGTGGAAAGAATATTTTCTGCATTATGTCCCCTCTCTGAGCAGATAGGACCCCGAGCATATTTTTCTCATATGGGGAATCTGCTGACTGTGGTATCACATTATGATTAACAATTTAACTACGATCCCCTTCTTTCCCATTGTTATTCCACAGATGACTGTGAATAA
>NW_019471673.1:0-1844 GCF_002814215.2 Seriola lalandi dorsalis
GTGGAGAGAAGCAGAAATCATTAAAAGTTAAGTAAGTGCTGTTGCGGTTGTGATCTCTGCATCACTGCATTTGCAGTCTCACATCATACTCAAGCATCAAACTTTAAAATTCACAAAATGTCCTTTAAGAAAAACAACCCTCATAAAAAAGTGCTGTGTGAACAGGCTGAGCCAATTCATCAGCATCTTGCACCTTCCCTCAATTAATCACATTTCATTTAAGCATCAGGATGTTTTCGGCTACCATTAGCAGCTAACAGGGCTGACCCATATACTGTCATTCTCATGGGACAAAATTACATTCAGTCTTGGTTTAATGTTTCCAGCAAACATGATGCAACGTTACATAAAAATCTGCTCTTTTGCTGTTAGTGTGACATCACACCTTTCGCCAATCATTATGTGAAGTACGTAAAAGTGCTGTGAGCATCAAGCAGTGAACGACTGGTCTTCACGAACTTGCTAAAGTGAATAAAGAAAATGCATCTGACCAACATCAGAGCAGCTAAGCAGCTCTGATGTGAAGTAAAATTGGGGGTTACCATAGAGGCAGACATGGGAGGGGGCATTGTTACCATGGGCGACTGGCTGAGGTGACCCAGATGACACTTGGTCTGGTCTGATATCATCCAGAAAAGCCATTACACAGAGGTCCGTTGTCAAATCATTGTCACACCCCTGACTGACTACAAACTGTATCGCTGCATGATGGACAGACATAATTCAAGTTGTGCATGAAAAAAAACAGCAGCAGTGTTTACCTTTCGTCAAGCACAGCGTCTCCAAATACCGCGTTGTATTAGCTGTGTGTGTTTGTTTGGAGGTCGGCCTGAGCACGGCTGGCAGCCAATAAGGAAAAAGTTATAACAGTTCAACAGATGCATGTGGCCGCACAGGGGAGGGCAAACCATGTCAAAACACAGACACGACTGCTGCTGTGCTGTTTATTTAATAAAAGCTGGCCACTGGAGCACACGTTTGATATGGATTTTTCACACCTAAAGGTCCCGTTTGTGAGAGGAAAGAATGAAATCAGACCATCTACAAAGTAGCAACCACCTTTAAAGGAACAGCTCGACATTTAATTAAAAAAATTTCATTTGCAGTTACTTTGCATTTTTCGCTGAGAAAATGTTACAACACCTAACTCCCCGTAAAATTTATTTTTAAGAACTGCGTAAACAACAGATACATATAATGTATTACCTGGTATTTTTTGGAGGGGATGGTAGGCGTATTTTTGACATTTGAAGAGAGCTGCTTCCATGCTAAGCTAGTCTCCTAACTCCTAAACTCCAGCGTTCTCATTTACACAACTATTTGGCAAGAAAGTTTATTTTCCAAACTGTAGAAAATATCATCTTAATGATAATTCTATGATCGCACTTGACATTTAGCTCAAACCCTCCTGGTAGATACACAAGCCTTTGCTTCATGTAAGTGATTTTCTGTGAAAATGCTTAACAACGATTGCAAAATAATGAAATGAAAACGATTGTTGCAGCAATAAGATTGTTTCCAGCTACTGTGCATTTAAATCAGAGAGGCTCGTGTTGAAGAACAGAGGTTTTACTTTACCTTTGTTCCGCGTGAGACACTTTGGCTCATAGTGAAATGCACCATATGGTTGTGTGTGATCATCACGTTACTGTGAGAAACATAGAAATATAATTAAGTGTATTAAACATGCTGGAGCACAGGGTTTTTTTTTTTAGTGTACAAAATCATCAATTACCACAATACGCGGATTATGCATGACTTCCTGTTTTGATTTAACTGTACAGGCTCTATTGAATATCCACTTGCCTCATCTTCAGTGAGATCCTCTAAATCTTAACATGATA
>NW_019471674.1:0-1844 GCF_002814215.2 Seriola lalandi dorsalis
CCCACACATGCACATGCACACGCCACAACTGTGCATTGCTATGATATCTTCCTCCACAGTTGCTAAGCAACTATCTCTCACTTAAATAGCATTGGACACAGTGGAAACGCAAGCTTTTGGGATGGGAATTAAATCCAACATTTTTAAAAAATGGTAAAATACATAAGCAAATCATTACTCACAGTTTGATTTGGCTGCAGTGACAGCATTAATAAACTGGTCATGGTGGCCTATAAAATCTCTTAATGAGTGGTACATATGTTTTATCGCTTATTTGCTTCCTACCTCCGTTCCAAAATCGATGGTGAAGATGGGGGAGGACTGTGAGGGTCTGTTGGTGTTGTGATGGTGGTGGTGATGAGCCCACTGTTCCTGCTTCCTTCTGAACAGATCCTCGTAGCCCAGAGGAACACGACCGTAATCCTGCCGAGGCAGTGTTGGAAAAGAGAGGAAACGTGAGGAAGGGAAAACAGATCATGATATTAACATCATCATATCAATATTATATTCATAGTACATTGATCAACAATTTAGCAATAATGCCATTAGGTATCTAACAGATAAGACTGAAACCATAAACTGATCATTACCATTCAGAATCAAATAGGACTACTGATAAAGCATTAATAACACAGAATGTTAGGTTTTCAGTTGTGTCTCAAAGGAATATGCAGATTTGGATCCAATCTTCCTCCATGGTTTAGGTGCTCTGATTGCATTTCATGTTTGTGCTGTGCAACACAACAACCCTCATACTTTAAGCTAAGCTGTTAAGTGTCTTATAAGCCCATATGGGCTGGGCACCAGAGGTGCAGGACACTCAAATAAACGATCAATCCTGTTATTGTGTCCCGCTATATTGTATACTGTACATGCACATGGTGGAAAATTGCACAGCATTGCATTGCAAAATGTGTGTGTTAATGCTTGTTGGCTCCTGCACAACTGAGAGATCTTTTTATTGGGTGCTGGCTTAAGTCTCGGGGTTCAAGTCTTGCCACAAATCTCTATGAATTATTCTTTGATGACACATTTTTAATTAAAGAAGCTTTTCAACATTGTTGTTTTTTTACCATTATATTATATTATATTATATTATTGAAACAATTGCTGTCCACAATTGAAATGTGTTGATGGCGTCTTTAGTATTGCAGCAGCCATACTGGTAATGCTATATGATGATGTGAGAAACAGAGAAGTGAGTGGGGGAGGCAGATACATATTTGGATGAGAAGTGGGAGGACAACAGAGGAGGGTGAAGCTACATACTGCAGCTCTGTTGCTGGCAGTGGAGGTAGAGGTGAAATGACATGTGGGTGTAAAAAGAGAAACTGAAGGAAAGGAAATGCTGCAGAAAAGAAAGCAGCGATAAATCTCTTCAGTGTAAGAGAGACCAACATCAATACCCAAGAGATGTTTCATGACATCAAGAAATGAAACACAAAGGAAATATTTCTAATATTACCCTTAGCTGAGAGCATTATCTTTTAATTGTTGCATGGCTCAGAGTGGATTATCCCTTTTATAGTATGCCCACTTATCAATAATTAAAATAAATGGTCTTTTTTTAAAGCCTTACTCACTTTAAATAGATACTGCGTTGGCACTGCTACTGTCAACGTTGGAATAAACGTCACTAAAACAAGTGGGAGAAGCTGTAGCCGAGTAAAAGCCAGTTAGCACAGTTTTTATTCTATTATGTGTCTTAAACTAAATCAGTGACGCGGACGGTATATATCGCACGTGTGTTGTTATCTGAAAATAAATTCCTCCAGCCAGTCGGAAGTGAGCACTGGACGTGGTGTAAGATGTGTATTATTTCACTGACCCTGTGTAGCCCTGCA
>NW_019471675.1:0-1359 GCF_002814215.2 Seriola lalandi dorsalis
AGAGCTCAGTGACCATCACAGTGTAATGCTGCATGAGTACTCCCCTAAACAAAGGCTTATTGCATCATTGCTTATAGCACACGTTGCCTGGGTCAGACTCCTACAGTGTCTCAACCCTGGGACCTTATTTTATGAGGCCAGTCTTGAACAATTTACAGAGAGAAGACCATAACAGCCCCCGCCCTCTTACGCCTATACCACAAGGGTTATTAAGTTCAGTGCCAAAAGGTGAAGTGAAGCAGTTCTCCTAATGAACAACTACTGAACTTGCTAAAATGAAGAGTTTGAACCAGATAAACACAAATGTATTTTTGTTTTAAACTGAAGATACAACAACTTTAGAAACGTTCTGGTAAAACCAGACATTTCACAACAGGTTTCTTAATTCTTCCCTGTTCTGCACGTGGACAGGTCAAACAGTAATGTGGTCTCTGATCTTAAACTCCAAGGAAAAGCTAACATACTGTTAGTAAGGCTGGGTATTGCCACTGATTTTCGGAATCAATTCAATTCCGATTCAAAAGGTCGCAATTTGCTGCGATTCCCGATTCCATTCAATATCAACTCGATATCGATTCAGTTGGAGATATTTCAGCTACAATACCAACTTTGTTTGGATATGAATGAGAAATCCGAATATTCAAATGATGATCAATTAGAATCAGATAATCATTTTTTTCAACACAGCCCTAATAGTGAGATCTGGTTATTCCTTGGATGATCTGTGACTGTGTCCTTTTTTATAAAGCAGTGACTTGTTGTCAATTACCTAAGTGAAAACGAGATAGATAAACCAAAAAACCTGTAAAGGCATGCCTTATGCTTTTGCTGTTTTGTTGTAACAAAGTGACATTATTTGTTTGTAGTCGCATAGGACAATGAAATGCACCAATGAAAATCAATAAAAAAAATCACATTTATTTGTACTATGTCCTGTCGTGTCCTATTATTGTTGTAAATATTATTTTGTAATATTTATTTACCCTAACCCTATCATACTACATACAGAAAACATGACTTCTGTCTTTCAAATCCTTTCTGCCTGTGTCTACTTCCTTTTATCACATGCAGACATGCTATGTTTTATGCAGTACATTTAGCTGAGGGAAGTGATTTAAAACTGCTGGCCTAAAGCCCTCACACCCTGCCACACAAGCACAGAGATGACGTGAGACTCTGGGAAACCTGATGTGATAGCACAAGCCACCAAATCCACAGTTAATTGGACACTCACTTCACAACAGGCCTGTGGTAAACAGCAGCAAGCAAATAACAAGGCTAAGACGAGCTTCCAGAATGAACAAGAAGAAATAGCTCAGATAACGAAACCAACAGCAGATGTGCTGTCCTCTGCAGTAT
>NW_019471676.1:0-1843 GCF_002814215.2 Seriola lalandi dorsalis
TATTCAAAGTTCATCCAACCTACTGTATATATATGAAGTGTCTGAATAGATTTAATACAGAAGTTCATAATTTTAATTTACAAACCGTCATGCTCTTACACATCACATTTACATTTCTTTCTCATGGTGCTGCATGTGCAGTGTGAACAGGACCGGGTTTACATAGTGAATAGACATCTCAGTAACCACTCTCTGGAGTCGTCAAACTGTGTGGGGTCCAGTTGGGTTGTAAAGCAACTCTGACACAGTTAACTCCACCCCGTTTCCTTTTCCTGTTTAGAGAGGCTTCTCTGGATAATCTATTTTCTCTTCACACAATTCTGCGCTCAGGATGTTTCCCATAAAATCCAACTTCAGTAAGCCCAGAGATAAACACACCCCGCACTCTCTGCACGTGCGAGAATAAAAAGAAATCGGGCAAACACTCACACATCCTGCAAATGATGGAGAGAAAATTGGCTGATTAGTGCAAGCCATCTTTCAGTACCCTCCAAAATAAATCTCATTCCGATTTACTGACCTTTTAATCCTCCATCACAATAGTCTGCCTTCGATTGTGTTCGTAATTCTACACGTATGCTTGTTTAAAGTGACATTTCTACGCCAATGGGGGCAAACATCCAAGATCACCAGGCCTTTCCTCACTGTTACAATGCTGAACCACAGGGACTAATCAAATAATCACCATCACAAAGTCACCTCTCACAAAGCCCCCCACCCTAAAAAAACACAATTCCTGAGGAACTATATTTAAGCAAACAAAAAAACACACATAATGTACATCCATTGACACGTGAGCGCACATGCACATGTGCATAGTACACAAATGGAACGTAGCACAAGTGCAGAAAGGTCAGAGAGGTTTATCCCTGAGGTGATGGCAACACCTGAGTGGAAATTGCACGCAACCTCTGCTTCAATCTCTTCCTCGCTGCACAACAAACACCGATGCACATCAATGACAGGGTAGCCCCACACATGGGCTTCTCATCCGAGGCTGTGGTTTCCTGCAGCACGGCACAATGGGCTCTTCCCCTGATTGTTACAGCCAAGCACTCTCTATATCACAGCCACTATTTTGGCAGGGGATGTGCTTGCCATTTTTCTGCGCTTATCACAGGCAGACATCTTCCCCTCGCCCCGGACACACGCCTTCCTCCCCCCATAAAACAATCTCATTCGAGAGGTCAGTCACGTGTCTGCTGATCCATTTGTTGACCCTATCACACACCACTCATTCACATCTAAAAAGCAAGACTGTGCTTTTATACTTTCCCAAATGAACCGCACCGCTTTTTAACTAATGTGATCATTTCCATGATTTGCATCTTTTTCCTTTTCTCTTATGGATATTCAAAACAAACTTGGCTTGATTTAGTTTGACCACTTGTGGAATCCAATGCCAAAAAAAGGCACATGCAGAAACCACATTTATCACAATCATCCACTTAACTGAAAAGAGGGTAATTTCTAAAGCAGACATTGCTGCTGGGCTTCCAGGTACTTTAGGGATCTGTGGCCAAAAACGTGTCCTCCACGGTCGCAGATAAACTTCCCACAAATCACACATCCGCTTCCAGCATCATCCCCTTATTCCATCATGCTCAAACACATCTTGAAATACATTCTCAAACACATGAGAATCAAAGCCTCTCAAAGGGTCCTATACGAAACATCCTGTTAACATTACTGCCACAAGAGCCTTCCTTCCTCCGCCAATGGACACAGATAAACAGTATTTTGTGTGCTTGGTTTATGTGCACGAGTGAAGAAGGGGCGGTATATGCATCCATGCACAGAATCTGTGTTTTTGAGCCACAGGGTTCAATTTTCCCATCAAACT
>NW_019471677.1:0-1843 GCF_002814215.2 Seriola lalandi dorsalis
TCACCTCGAGAGCCCTGATGGAGCAGAACACAGTGTGTTACACAATATATACTTTAAATGCAAAAGTAAATTCAATAAAATTCAATGTGTATGTTGTACTCAATGATTTTAATAAAAATGGCCACATACCTTTTCACCTTTATACCCAGGTAAACCCTAGAGTAAAGATACAAAATATCTAAGATGAAGCAAAATAATGCGAAAGAGGAGATTATACACGTGTCGTCTGCGTAGGTTGTATGTAGATCATACCCTCGGCCCAATTGGTCCTCTGGCTCCAGGTAAACCCATCAGCCCCGGGTCTCCTTTCTCACCCTGACACAGAGGAAACATCAGGCAAATGTGGATTGGCTTCATTTTTGGGAACACATGTTCCAAATACTACTCCACCCCAAAGAAGACATAATGAGTGGAGACTAGGTTCATTTGTACAGTTTCAATCAAGCATGTGTATGGAAAAGGTTGCATGTTACATAACAGAGTATTTCATTGTACAAATCGGTACACAAATCAAAACTGCACCTATCTACACCACCGTATATATTGGCACTTACTGGTCTCAAGTCATGTCATATATTATATCATCTACGTTATGAGGTCTGACTTACTCACTTTGGGCCCACTTGGTCCTGGCCATCCAGCTGGTCCCTGTTTCCCAGGAAGTCCAGGAGGACCTGTCCGACCCTATCAGAAGAAATCAATTTTAACACACAATCTGACACAGACATAGTTTATAAAAGGCTAATAAAACAACTGCTGCCACAGCTGAAGAACCCGTTAGAAGTTGTTTATGAAATCATGGTCACTTATGCTTGTTTGACAGCCTGCTTGCTATAGTATTTATCAGACACGGCTGCACATGTAGGGGGAAAATGACTTTAACGAGCCCTGTCACATTGCTCTCTTTAATTAAATGATGGGCTGTATATAGAACAAGAGTCCGTGCTTGTGGGAAATAAAATGATTTATGACCTGGCTGAAGCACTAAGCTAAATTGCACCGCAGTGCTGCAAAGCTGCTCGGTCAGGCCACCAGCCAGTGAAGCTCTCCCACTGGGCTGCTTTTACTGCTCAACCACAGTGACTGATCATGGAGGAGGTCACTTCTCTTCTGCCTGCGGTGATCAAACCCTGAGCTTTCAATAAAGCGGTGTGCCCTCATTCTCCCTTTGTAAAAGAGAGGGAGGGCCATCTGACAGGGAGGCATGATGCTGGATGTCTTTGAGGGGTCGATAGGGAGGCAATACGTCCCCCCTCTGTGAGAGGAGATCAACAGCATGTTAACTCCCCTCTGCTAACAAAACAGCCTGTCTCAGCAGCTCTGTATCCCTCACGACGTCCTGTCAATGTGTCTGTTCTGTCTCCTGTCAAGGTTGCACTTGCTCACAATTTCTTGATGCACACAACCAGGCGCAGGCAGTGCTCTGAGTTACAGCTAGCAAGCAGGCGGAGGCACTGTATCTCATTTTTGAGTAAATCCACTTAGCGGAGAATATGGAGTGATTAATGGAGACTCTCACCTTTTGCCCAGGTCTTCCAATTTCTCCCTGACAACAGGATGTGGAGGAGGGAACACGGACAGCGGTCATTTAATACTCTTCCAGCAAGCATCTTTCAGTCATGTGCAACAGGTCAATTCAATTTTAGCTTACAAAATAATGAGGAGCTTGTGAATGTATAATGACCAAAATAAATGAGATGAGACTGGAACATGGGGAAGTAAACTACTTACCTTTTCTCCCTTAGGCCCCCCTATGCCAGGTAATCCAGGTGGACCCTGATGAGCATAAAAAAACAATAAATGCAAAGCATACGCTTATAAATCCCAGAGATAGCCACCTAAA
>NW_019471678.1:0-1843 GCF_002814215.2 Seriola lalandi dorsalis
CAGGAGAGCAGCAGCTGCTGAGACGAGAGCTGACAGTAGAAGACGAACAGGACATCTGGAGAGACATCACCCTGACCCAGTATATATGCATACATTGAGCTGAAAGCCTTTTTACTTTTTCTGTTACATACACCTTTACTGCATGGCTTATTTTATTTTTCATGTTGAAATCACAAGTATGTTCTTATCCTTAGATTACCTGTAGAATAATGAAGGAGAGCAAATCTGGCCTAAGACACGAGCAATGACTGATGTCCAGAAAGTAGATGAATAGGACGATTTTCTTGTCTAACTAATGCTTATGTGTTGTGTTTCAGCCTGCAGAGGATTCTAGGTGTTGCATCTCTTGATGAGGTTTTAAACCAGCGTTACGTAAACCCACAGAACATCATCCATAATATGACCAAAGTCAACAAGCATGGAGTGGTCACGCTGGATGACAAGACCAGTAGGTTTATAAATTTGCAAAATAACATTCACATCAGCATCCAGCAAGCCTAAAAAATCATCATAAAGTGCGATGGTAGTTAAAGGTCCCATATTTGACACTTTTCTGGTGTTGTATTTGAAGTGTTGAGATATATAAGAAGATATATTTGTGGTTTTAAGAACCAAAAACCATCTCAATGTAGTTTTACACATTCTCTCCCAGGCTTCTCTCTGGAGCTCTAGTAACATGTTGGCAAGCAAATCAGAAGAGAGGCTCTGAGTCTCTCTTCTGATTGTCTGACTATTTTCTGAGTGATCGAAAAAAAACTATAGCAGATTTCAGGGAAACACTCAGAGACACCAAATCCTGCAAGGCTGGATGGTGGGTCGAGGTGAGCAGAGCTTGGGGTATGGCTGTGAGTGATGACATCACAAAGTTACAGAAGTCCTGATGGCTTGTTTCAATACTTTTTAAAACAGTATTAATATAGCTTTATGATAAAAAAAAAAAAAAGACATGGGAATCCCACTTTATAAAATATGAGACATTTAACTTTGTCTTCCTCACAAATATGAGCGTTTGACCACATGCCTTAGACTATTGGAAACAGTACAATATACAGTAACTGGTGACCAGTCTAATCTGTCAGTTATCTCTCTAGATGACCTTCCACACTGGGTTTTGTCTGCCATGAAGAGCCTGGCCAACTGTGAGTAGCAAACTACAGATGCCTCTGCATGTCCTGCATGAACATTGCTAAGAATTGTTGCTAACAGTTGGGAAAAATGTTTTTTCCTATTTGATGCATACTTTTCCAACGCCTACATTTTGACATAAATGCCTTTGGAGAACTTTACATGCTGCAGTTTCTTCTAGGAATCCCTGAATGCAACATTCAGTAAAATAAGCACTTTGATATTTTGAATTCTCTGCGAAGTTAGAAAATGAAAACTTCTACATACTCGTACATACTTTGTCTTGGGTTTATGAATGTAATTTGAGAAGTGTAAGCTTTATAATATCCTTCACTCTCATGATAGCTGCAGTATCCTGCTGTTAATTTCCAGGGCCAAAGTACGACAGCGCACAGCCGTCATATCCCGGCTTTGAGAGAGATGTCTTCAAAACAGTGTCTGATTACTTCTACAGCCTTCCACAGCCGTTACTCACATACGAACTGTATGAACTGTTTATCAACGTCCTAGGTAAGTGGGCTACTTCCTGTTACTCCCAACCAATAAAAAAAGCAGCTAACTCGATGTCCTTTGTAGAAGCCACTTGTTGTGTTACAGGGAAATGATGCTCAAACAGAAATTTCAGGATCTTGTTTTGTCAGTCATGTTGACATTCTGTTTCCAGTAAGTGGTTGTCTGGTTTGACCTCTAACAGTGCCTTTTGACCCCTAACAGAGGT
>NW_019471679.1:0-1345 GCF_002814215.2 Seriola lalandi dorsalis
GTTTCTCAGTTGTGAGTATTCTTGTTTTTTTGAGTATGAATATCTTTGAGTTATGGTCTGCTGGTTGAATAAAACAGGCAATGTGAATACATCACCATGGACTGACAGATATTATAAAAGGTATTTTTCACTATTTTCTGACATTATTTAAACATAAAAAATCATGGATTTATTCAGAAAATAAATTAATCAATAATGGAAAATAACTGTTAGTGTATATTTTGAGAAAATTCCTGGATCGTAAAAGGTTGAGTAATTTTTTGTTGTTGTCACGGAGCAGACTCAGCCACAGCTGAAGCCTCAAAAGTAAAATTAAAGCAGAACAGACACTTGTCCAAATAGAGAAAGCTTCCTCTAAATGGTCAATAAAACTGAAACAAAATGGGTAATCTGAGACACAAAGGGAGAAAATGTGAAGATCAAAGAATCAATAAAATCACTGTCTATTGCCATATGTCTGCTGCCCCACCCTCCTGGGGGAGCAGCAGCGAAACAACGAGCGCACACAAACAGATAAACACATGCCAAGGACCCTCAGGCTGCAGGGATGAAGACACTGTACAAATCTATTAATTAACAGCTTTTGTAAGTAATTCATCTGAGCAGCTCCTTCCAGCTAAATACCAAAAAAAATGCCACCACATGGCTTTGATACTTGGAAGGATATCGTAACATCCTGGCTTATTTGTATATTTTGAATCTTTCTTTTCCTGTTTTTGGAGTTAAAAAACAGAATAAACACAAGTTTATTCAAACTGATAAAAGAACTTTAAGATTAAAAGTGCCCTCCATTTGACTGTACATTAGAGACTGACATCACAAGATCATAGCACAGAGACTGAGAGAGAGCAGGAGGAAAAAACAGAGACGTAGTGGCTGTGTAATGGACAGGGGAACGAAGCAGCTGCAGGGCTTAATGACTGACTTAATTTCTTTATTTGTCCACAAAGCAGCCTCATAAAAAGAAGCCATAAAAATTACTGTCAGACATCGCCAGCGAGTGTAAATACAACGCATCAGAAAATAGAAAGTACAAAAGAGAGATGACTGAAGAGAATCTAAGGACTTAACCACAGTAAGATTTCACCTTACTCTGAGAGATCACTTTGAGGTTAAATACAACATTTTTTTTGTTCTTATGTGGATAGCTGATGATTTCTGGCAGTATGCATGTGTGTGTGTGTGTGTGTGTGTGTGTGTGTCTTCGGTGTAGCCCTACAAATGGGACAGACAGGAAAAGAGGACAGCTGGACGGAGATGAAAAAGGGTGTGTGGCTCTGCACAACTTCACACGGTGGCTACCATTTGTTTGCCATGCAGACAGCACACACACACACACACACAC
>NW_019471680.1:0-5159 GCF_002814215.2 Seriola lalandi dorsalis
TTACTACTAATGATACTGCTTTTTTTGTTTTGTTTTGATTTAGTCTTTTTTTTACAAACATTGGCTTTGTGTTTTTGAGTTACATTGGAGGTAAGAATAATATTCAGCACAAGCTATAATTTATTTATTTTATATAGTTTTGCATCCAGTTAAATTTTAGGTTAATGTGTATCACTGATGTGTTTTAAGAACTGGATGGTGAGAGATGGTTTCCATTTATTTGAGTGAAATTTGTTCACTAAGTGCACGAGGCCAAAAAGGTGCCTTGTGTCCGGGTTTGCGTTTGCATTGTTTGGCGCACAGTCCTGATTGGCTCACAGATGTTATCAAACAAATATAGATACATATTTATGCTGATTTAAGAATTGCATAATCATTTGGAATTTGCTGAAGTGATGCAAATAATTGCACCTCCTGCTTTACAGTATACAGGTTACAAAATCAGGAAAGAACCGATGGGCCATTACTCATTCACTTTCAATGACGTCATGGGTTATGAGCAACACGCTAACAGGGGAGTCCATGTGGAAGACGTCAAGCTGGCCCTGAGAGGACACGTGAAAGAACATTATGAGGTACAGCACTTTGAATTTTGACATTATTTAAAGGCGCCATGTGGCGCTTTCTTGTAAACAAAAATTTATTTGCTGTCAGTGTTACTCACCGAAATCTATTGTAGGGATGTTTGAGGTTTAACAACTATGACGAGCACATTGTGTAACACATTTCAACCACGTGAACATGCAACAAAAAAGCAAAACACTGACCACTTGTAGAAAACCTGTTCCATAGCACTACTAGAGGTCAAAAACTACAGGGAACCTTCAAGTTAGCTGCTTGTTTTTACTATTCTGCATTAAATATAATTGATTTGTATTTCATTATTTTCTAGTTCATTCCTGGACGCCCACTGAAAGAGGGTGACCTAGACTACAACTCATCTCCCACACTGGATGACAGAGTTCACGTTCTGGTTTGTGTTATTCCTGCAGCCTCAGTGTCTATAATAAGTGACGATGTTGTGAAGAAGATGAGAGAAGTCAGACTGGCAGCCAGTGACGTGGGTAAGAGCAGGCATCACAATAATTATTACACTGTGTGGACTAATGGCGCCATATATTGGATTTTATGAATCAAAATAACAGCAAAAGAAAATTCTTAATATACTGATAAGTTTCCTGTATTAACAGGGATTCCCCAACTGGTTATTATCACCAAAGTTGATGAAGCATGTCCTGAGGTCAGAAAAGATATAAAGAATGTCTATAAGAGCATATACCTGAAGGAACAGGTAATAAAATAATATTGGTGATTTTTTCGAAAAAGTTGTTTGATTTGATCTTGTTCAAATCTTGTCCAAGTTCAGTATTCCAGCATGACAATCTCCTTTGATAATCACTGTACAATTACTAATCTACAAAAATGTGTTAATTCAAAACTTAGGTTGACAAGATCCACAATTTGCTGGGCATTTCGCTGAACTCCATCTTTCTTGTGAAGAACTACTGTTCAGAAATCAATGTAAATGATGATGTTAGTGCTCTGACGCTGTGCGTGCTGAGACAGATGCTTTCCTTTGGAGAAGACTTCATCAACAACCTGTAGACCTGCAAACTGCTGAGGCCAATTTTTCGGAATCTGGTTTTCTTGCGAATGTTCCAACAGTTAAAGTAATATGCACTGATTTTAATTTTAATTTTCAAGCATGCTATATTTATAATATTCATTGTATGTGTTAAATTTGTGTCATACATACACACACACACACACACACACACACACACATATATATATATGTATACTGTATATATACACACGCATACACTATACTCGTATATATACTGTATATATATGCATGGAATGGTTACTAAATGAGGCAGAGGAATAACTACACATAAGACCCATCAAGCAGAGAGAGAATGAGAGAGGGAGGGTGAGAGAGGAGTCATCGTTAAAGAGGCTTCGTACAAACAACTACGACCAATTCAAACCAAGTGAGTTGGACATAAAGACCTTCCTCTAATAACTGTCTGTTAGGTTCTGGAGTTGAAAGTAAATAATGGCTAAATCATTGTGGATCCCAGATGGAGGCTGTGCTGTGTGTGAGAGTCAAAATAAAAAATACAGTCAGTGTAGGAACACCTTGGTGCAAGCATGTGCCAACTGGGCTTAGTCCTTGCCCCGGCGGTCTGGGTTTGAGTCGGCCTGTGGTCTTTTGCTGCATGTCATCCTCTCTCTCTCTCTCTCGCTCTCTCTCTCTCTCTCATTATGACTGTAATAAAGGCAAAATCCTGAAAAAATAAAGTAAATCTGAAATCCCCACTTAGTTCTTTGTCTTTAATTTATGTATTTGTTGATTTTGTCAGATATGGGTGGGGTTATATCAAGTGATGGAGAAAATAAGCAATGTCATCGGCAGGTTTCATCAACATCTCCACTGCTTTCTTTAGGACCCGTGGAAGTTTGGGTGGGGGGGTGTGGTGTCATCATGGGATTTTCCACAATGCTTTTTGAAATTTAACATAAGGCTAAATAAATGTGTGGTACACCTGACAGCACCTGGATTAGTCTGCCTTCAGAGAAGGAAATTCTTTGAAATCATGTGACCAAGTGATGTTAGAATGGCCAATGAGCCGTGGCCTCACATGTCGGTGCAGACAGCACCGAACCGTGGCTTGGGCTATGAGAAGCTGTAATAAACTAGGGACCAGCATGTTGACTTTCCCACCCATGAGTTCTCAGTGTTCATTACTACATTATTGTATAAGTATTCAGTGATCATGGGTTGGATCACAGCCATCTTCAAACTCTGCCTTCACTTGAACTCAACAACTTGTGTCACTATTGCATTGATAAAATCTGTCCACAGACATATAAGCACTGGCTGAACTACTCAAAACCACCCCTGATGTTGTGGCTATAAGGGTGTGAGATACAGTGCAGAGGCAGACCATTCATGCTCACATTCACACCTACAGGCCTTTTAGAGTTGCCAATTAATCATCGCTTGAATCTGATTATACCAGCAGGCTTTGTGCTGGTGGCATGTAACCTAAACTCAGCTACTGCATGGGGCTGTGTCAGATGATAGGTATAAAAACATATGAAAAATCTGTAGAATTCAGACATCTGATGGACATTATGCCAGCTTTGTACTGCACCAGCTACTGCAACAATTGTAAGCAAACCAAAGAGATATCTACAAGACAGACCATCTCCTAAGCAGTTCCTTACCATTGTAGTGGGCCTGTATTGGCCAAGAACCACCAAACTTTCAGCTGGGGAGCTGGGTAGCAGCATGATATGCATGATATGGGAATGACCATGAATTTAATTTTATTTGTGTACTATTTGACGGTTCTGAGTTTGGACATGAGCGTTCATAATTAACCCTATGCCTTGTAATTAAACGTTTTGTTCTTTAGTAGTTTTTTTCTTGGCACTACACAGTGGTATATTTAGTAATCAAGGGAACTGACATTTCAGCCATTGTTCCATCTTGTTGTATTACCAGTACAGATGGTCTGAACCATGACATAACCATGTTCATAGACATAGTTTTTCTTTCACTTTATAATTATGCAACCCCTACTTTTAGAAACTGTATGTTATCGCTCAGCAGAATATTTACAGAACGGAATTTAGGGTGTGGGTTGTTTTTGTGTCATATCTGACTGCAGCTTTATCTCCAGTGTCCCCTTGACCAGATTGTCATCAGTGTACAAATTATTTTAAAGAAGAAAAACATGATGGACATGAAAGTGAAATAATCTATGTCTGAAGATGTGTCGCTCAACACAATAGACATCAACCTAGACAACACCAAATAGTTATTGACAACCACTACAGGAGACTCTTGCCTTTGTAAGTCACCAGTTTAGGAAGAACATCAGTTCATGATTATTGTAACTGCTTTAATTTGTTCAAAAGAAACTATTTTTCAGTTCTTTAATAATATAATTTGTCAAAAGAGTATCTTACTGCTAAGAGTAAGATACTTTAAGACTACTGTACATTGAAGCATAACAGATCATGACATATTATCCATTTGTGCTCATGTTATTTCCTTTTAATGTGACGCATATATACATCAACATGTGAACTTTACTTATCAGCTTTTCATGAACCATGGAGGAACATACCATGGGGGTGAGTGATCTGTTCAATATGTGATGGCTGTGTTGAAATATATTTGTTCTCCAACTAAATATTTTTAAAACCAAATCTTCACAAATTCATGTGGTGATAATTCCTTTTTTTATTTTATTTATATTTGAGTTCTTGGTAGCCTCATGTTGGTAGCCAGCATTCTGGAAAGTCTCGCCATTGTGCAGCACAGTGCAGCACTGCAACAGCAAAATAAATTCTTCTTCATGGACCAGCTGATGCGGGAAAGTCCAGTTTCATCAACTCAATCGAACGTGTTTTACAATGCAGAATGGCTGGTTGATCCATCCTGAATTCAATTCAATTTAATTCATTTCAATGCAATGGTGCTTTATTGGCATGACAGTTTGAGAAAAACAATATTGCCAAAGCATCAAAATACATTTTCCAAAAATACTAAATACAGAATTCAACAAACAACACCAGGATCGATATACATGTTTATAATAATCAGGTATTTACAGGTATATTATTTTGTCCAATATATAGGGAGTTTGACATTTTTTTGTGCTGTCCGAATGTAAAGGGAGAATTATGATACCCTATATAGCAGACTCATTGTATCCCACAATGCAACCCAAATCATAAAGAATAGTGTACAACTGATGGTCACTAACCAATATAGACCATCACCACTCAGGCTGAAAGACAGAAAACGGTACCGGACTAGTGTCTCCAAGTGTTTTTCATTTTTCCGATGAGTTAACCATATAATCCTCTACATTGAACTCCCTGGATAGTGAGTAGGGAGTAGTGAATGAGTGAGTGATTTCGGACACAACCTATGTCTGTTAGGGAAGCCGATTGGTATATCTGGAACACCTGTGGTGGCCAGTATATTCCAGGATCTTAAAGTCACGGCTGAAAACTAGCTATTCTCTCTCTGCTCCTCCCCCCAGGCACAGCACACCCAAACACTGCTGTCCAGGAAGAGAGAGACAGCTCTAAGAAAATACTGAAAAAATATGAAGGGTCAAAGGGAGAGTGAAAGT
>NW_019471681.1:0-1344 GCF_002814215.2 Seriola lalandi dorsalis
TTCACTGACTGCAGAACAGTACAATGAGCATAAAAAGGAGAGCACGAGGAGGACAGTACTTTGGACCAATGTCTAATCTATTGGGAACAGAATTTCTGTCATAACTATTATGCAAACATTCACCTTGTAGCACGAAAAGAAAAGAAATAGTGGTATGTAAATATTTTAACATTCATAACCCATTCAGCATTCCTTTAGTTGTGTAACAAACCTGCACAACTCAACTCAACTGATTTTTTTTCTTCTTTTCAGCAAAAAGTCATGCTAAGTTCACCTTTACCCCAGCTGGCAGAGTCTCTAATACCTATTGGTTAATTTGCATAACAAACTGAACAGAACGTACAGAGCAGAACCCGTGTATGTTCCACAAAGTTATAAATTATACCTTGCCTTGGTTCAGCATCATTTGGGTCTTGGCAGCTTTTTCAATTTAAAATTCCAAATGATGCTGAACCAACTTTAAATGATCAGTGCCAGTAACATATTTCCTTTTTCGCTGACAGTTGTTGAGATGAGATGTATTCACAATATAGTAGTAAAACTGCACATTCTATGTTGTCCGGCACAGTATGTATGTCCTCCGAAACTCCTGGGGGCACTGCACTAAATGGCTCCACTTTTAGCTACAATGCTAATGTTGCAGCTAACAGTAGATTACTATGTTTTCGAGAATCAAACAGTGTTTTTGTAACAATCTTGACAGCTGCATTTGCGTCTGTCTTTGTCCGGTGTTGATGAGGGTAATTTGTTATGTACAGTTTGGGAGATTAGCAGACATAAGAACAATAATTAGTTCTTCGCTGAAGTCGTGGTCAAAAGTGATAGGTTGTGCCCACTAAGATAAGTGCAGCTGGGTCAAAGTTCAATGAATTTGAACTTTGAGCGCACCCCTCTCCTTCGCAGTCACTAACACAACAATGAAGAAGTGCTCGTAAAAAAGAATACCATGCTTATATAGTTAGATCTACAGTCAGCAGCCAGTCAGCTTATCTTAGTTTAAAAAAGGAGATACTAAATGATGTGTTAATTTGTGAGCTTCGGAGGTGCTGGTAGTCGGACTTTTATAACCTCTGGACACAGCTAGGATAACTGTTTCCATTTTTCCATTCTTTAAAATAAGCTAAGCTCACCATCTCCTGGCTAAAGCTTCATATGGAACAGTAATGATCTCTCATCATCTAACGCTCGGCAAGAAACCAGTGTATTTCCCTAAATGCCTATTGTTGTAATGACATGAGGTTGTGAACTAGGTCTTTAAGAGGCCCGGTCTCCTCTTGCAGTGGTAGCTGGGATGCTGGACATGGCTGCAGTTGCTGAATTACTGCTAGCCACAGTATATATATA
>NW_019471682.1:0-1843 GCF_002814215.2 Seriola lalandi dorsalis
AGTCAAAAGCTCCAGAACAGCTACTAAATGGACATTATGGTGAGATTGTTGAACTTACACTGTTGACTTAGCAATGTGCAACTAATAATTGCAATGATCACCTGCAAATTATGACAATTAAAATGACTCAAAGCTTGACAACTAATGACTGTAAATGGCATTAGTGCAAAAGTACAAACAGGTATGGAAAAAAAGCATTTTATTTATTTTTTAAAGTTTATATGTTTTGTTTATAAGTTTGTTTTTGGGGGATGCACTTAAATCAGGAGAGTGTATATTTAAATACTTAAATTAAAACCAAAATATGACTAAAGCAACTCAAAGAAAAGCCCCTCAATCCCCTGTGGAGCCACTTTCTCTGGTGCGCATGAGTTACAACGTACAGTATTTACAATGGGGGAAATATTCTGTAATGAAAAAAATCACTAAAACATAACAAAAATGAAATCAAGGGATTTGATTCATGAATTCAGCATGGCATTGTCTTGATAGCACTTACGGTATTATGACAATATGGTGATGGAATATCACTACAAAGTCTCATTTGACTAAAATACAGTCCAAAATTTATAAACAGCTGTTAATGGATCAGAATTTATCTCTAAGGATTATCTGATAATGATCCATCTGGAGCTAATAAGATGAAACATATCCAAATAACTAATTCAGGGAACTTAATTTGATTTCCATTCTTGCATTACACGTACAAAGACAAAGACAGATGAATGGTGGAAAGAGTCAGTATAAAGAGAAGAGAATACGGTTTCTTGTGCCTTGAACAATCACAGATCTGCAGACATGTTAAACACAACTACACACACGCATGCACACACACACACACACACACACCTTTACACAATTATTAATTCCAGAGCCTTACAGTATTATTAACCCACCTCACCTTCTCCTCTATAACTCCACACCTTGTTTCATTTTACTCTACTCACTTCTGGCTTTTGACACATACTTTGTCTCTGCATGTGTGTCTGCACACACAGAGCACTTTGAAAGACTAATACCGGCATTTTGGGGGCAGGAAAAGAATGGTAGCAATTTTGCATCTCCGGTTCTCCCATATTGTGACCTACCCCTGCTCATTAAAGGGAAATATCATCTCTCTGAAGTATGTTTTGATTTAACTGTTACAGCGTAAAGGAATAGTATGTATGAATAATGTTTTAAACCGGATTAGTTTTGATTGAAGATCTGAGAGAGGGAGGAAGGGGTTGCTCACAAGTGTGAGGGCTGCACCTCTAATATCCCTCCTCCTCATCAGCACCAAGGGTCCAGGACCTGGTCCATGGGTACCTCCTGAGAGCTCCTAATCAAAACCTTCCTTCCTTTCCTTCTCACTGTACACGCTGAGCGTCATTCTTGGACAGATGCTGCTAACCAGGGTCTTGAGACAACACTGTCCAACCGTGAGATAGTATAAGAGTGTGTCCAAGTGTGTGTTAGGATGAATAAAAGCTTAAATTTTCCACATTTTCATTCAGTGTTCTACTGAGCTGATTTGCTGTACTAGGCCAACTGTATACTGTACGTCAACACATCTTTGCAGTGTCCCTGTTCCACCGTTACTTGAGTGGTTGAGGAAATTAAGAATATGGTGATTATGAGAGTTGAAGGATACAAAGCAGCCGTCAGGCAACAGCTGCCAAAAGCTCTGATCAAAACCAGGGTTGCGGTCAATTCAAGCAATTCAACATGTAAATAGAAACTGCAGTTTATTTGTTAATGATGATTGAGCGCTAGGTCTCACTCTAATAGGTTGGACATTATTATTTCATGCCAGAGGTTGTGATTTTGAAAAAGTGGAATTTTTAAGGATATATCTCTGAAT
>NW_019471683.1:0-1843 GCF_002814215.2 Seriola lalandi dorsalis
ATTACACTTTTCAGATCTTGGTAATTTTTAACCGGAAGAAACATTTTAGTCATCACACATCTGGATCTTAAGTTAACAGAGTTACAAACAGAGTAAACGTTAGCAGCAGTCGTAGAAACACTGATTTTTAAGTTGAAACTGACACTGAGGAAATCCTAACCAGAGGTAGCTGACTGCAATGGCGGTAATGGTGATGAAGACAACTCCCATGTTTTCATGCAACTTCACGACGTCAACAAGCCGTCTCTTGTTATTGTTTTCATTGAGAGATCTCCAGCAGCAGAAAATTACATTTTGTGCATTTCAATAGCTACAGAGTTCCACTGCTCACTGCTAATATGTAGATGTGTCCAAAATCCCTCCTAACTTTCTACCAAGTACACGAGATATAGTGTCAAAATTCTACTTTTAAATTAAGTCAGAAATCTAAATTTACTAGACTAATCTATTAAATGTTTATTATGTAGATCATAGTGAGTGAAGAAGAGTAATTTCAGACAAAGCAACTGTGCAACACAACTGCTGCTATGGCGACTTATCATTTGCAGCTTTATAGCTGACTGGCACAGAAAGCCACTGTTTAAAAAAGAAAGAAAAAAAAAAAGAACAAGTCTCATGACATCTTAACTACTATTTGCCTGAAGGCACATGGGAGACTTTGAAGTGGAAGAAGGTTGTATGATTTAATGACATCTAAACTGAGCTTTTTAGCTGTATTCTTTATATCAAATGCCTTCTCCTGAGTTCAAAACAAAACTGTGGATGTGTCCTGGAATGGCCAAGTCAGTCCAGGATTTAATTAATCCGAAATTTGTCTGGATTAGGAAGAATGCATTGTCTAGATGTACAACGCTGATACAGACCTATGCACAAAGAATCAAGCCTGACATTACTGTCAAAGATAGCTCCACTGTTCACTCTGGTTCACTTTAACATTGAAGACTCATCACTCTCAAAAAAGCATCATTAAAACCACTGTCATACAATTATGTAAAACAATTACATGAAAAGGTCTAGGGGAGTTAAACATGCCTCATAATACCAAAAGCAAATACAGTCTCACCCTGATTTGATGGTTGATGTTGTAGAGATTCTTGTGTCTGCTGCGCTGCACTTTGGCCAGGAGCAACCGTCCTCCCCGGGAGTGGCTGGCACTCACATCTGTGTGAAGGTTGCTGCCCAGACCACGGACTATCTGGGGCTTGTTGAGGATGCACTTAACAGGCGCACTAGAAAGAAAACCAGAAACTTCATCATCACAAGACCAGTGATCATTTCAACTGAAGAATTAAAGCAATTATGGCCCTGAACACCCACACATGGCTTCTCAGTTAATTCTGAATGACTGGACCTTTTCACAGGCAGATGCTGGACTTGGTTTTCTGAGGTCACCCAATTGTATAGAACTTTAAAAAGGATCAAAAGGTTGTTGTTACCTGCCTGACAGGTGCAATGACAAGGACTCAGGAGGTGTCAATCAAGCACATTTCACCCACTCTGAAAGAGGTGTCATCAGCTAAAGTGAAAAACACCTGTGTGGATGCTTTAAGGTGGATTTATAAACTGATACAGTTTTGTAGTTGAAAAACATTAAGGCTGGCTGCCTCTTCAAGCTGTGAGCTCGGAGTGACGTATAACTATTTAAGGGACTTGCAAGCAGATAAATCGGCGGTGAGCTACTCGTGAAGCAGCTTATTCTTCGCCTCCAAGTTTTAACAAGGTCCCTTTGACGTAGCCGTGATTTTTGTACCCTTATTTTTCATATAACTGGCCTAAGTGTGCCGGGGCCCATCGCACCGCAAGTCAAGCGTGTGTAAACAATGAAACTTAGCTAGCTAATCAA
>NW_019471684.1:0-1842 GCF_002814215.2 Seriola lalandi dorsalis
TATCTGTGTAAATGACTGACTGCGTGCCTGACTGATTGGCATGATCAACTCAATTTAAATGTCTGCGAGCCAGATGTGGCAGCTTGCTACAAAAATATATAGCTTCGTTTTGATAGCCATGCTTACAGATGCTGATTCGTCTCTCTATGACCTGCATATCATTAAGCAATTCAAGAACAATTGCTTGTGATACTCTAAAAGCTTAAATGTGATTGATTTGCTGGCTGTGTGAGTGTGGCAGTTGTATATTTACGACTGTGAGTTTAATGGCCTGAAAGTCGACAATTTACTGTTGTATCCCTCTCTCCGTGGAGCTATTTAGTTGAGCTGTGTGCGTTTTTGCCTCTTGAGCGGCGTGAGAAAAAAACAAATCGCATCAACAGCTCTCTTCCCTTAAGATTGTGATGAATTCCCTGCACTCTGATTAGGCTGTGCTGGTTTGACTGGCCATTGCTCTCGGAAGACAATGGGCCCTAATAGGTTTTGCTAAATGGCCAGAACCCAGTGAATGAGGGAGAAAGACGAGGTGGGGGGGAACTGTCATAAAACAAACAAGTCAGTGACAGAGTGAGGTACAGGAGAGATGGCGAGAGCGAGCGAGTGAGTTGTTTCCTGTACTAAGTGGCTTTAAATGCCTGTGGAATACAACTAACGAGTCTGACCTGGCAGGAACCAGAGGGTAGATGGCTGTCAGGTCAGGCCTGGCAGTCTGTACGTGTGTGTGTGTGCGCGCGCCTGTGTGTGTGCTTGCCTGTGTGTGCTTGCCTGTGTGCTGTTTATCTGTTAAGTCTCCAAACAGGAGCTTCACTGTGTCAGTCAAACCGGGGCCATAACAACCTTAATAATTACTGCAGGCTGTGTACGTGCGCGCGCGTGTGTGTCTATCTATATTAATACACTTGGATGTAAATTTTATGAATGAATGCAGAAGTGTGAAACTGAACATGGAGTACAGAGCTGACTTTACACTTTACTATCTACCTATCTACCGCACATTTTGTTTTTTCATCACATTTCATCCCCTTGTTCTGGGAAGATTCGTGAAATGAATATTACTGTACAGTATTTAAAACATCATTTAATGTAGTAATGCCAAATACTTTTTCATTCCTTTATGACAACATAACGCCAAAAGTCTACTACCTCACCCAGGGAAATCAACAGTTTTATATTATTTATAGCTGAAATTAATGTTTTCTCACATGTGATGCAGTTAGCTTTCAGTGATTTTCATTATTAGGCACGATTTTCCTCTTACACATACTGTACAGAGCCTTTGGGCTGTATAGTGCCTATGGACTGCTTTCATCTCGTGTAATGCTCAGGCTTTTCATTTCTGCATATTAGAGTGTTTGTTAACATGTCTGTAGGGAATCCAGTGAAACAAAGGTGGTTTTACTTGAAGGTGAGCGCTGGGTGGATGGGTATGCTACATGAAATGTTACTACATTGCTATATTCACAAAGAAGTCATCATGTTGAGTTGAGCACTATTGATATCTTCTGTTGATTGTTTGTCTAATTTTTACATTTTAGAAGCACAACCAGAGCATCAAAGAGTGTTGTACAATCAGGTCCTCATCTCATCTACCTTCCCTATTCAAAGTAACACATGTTACTCTTTCTGTAATACAAGTGGAAAACAACTTTGTAGGGTGTTAGCATCACTCCTTGTCTGAAGGATATCCTCTAGAAATTAAACTTTTTTTCTAAGGCCAAATTGCAAACTCTTTAATTCATTGGGGGTTTTAATGCCCTTCCATTTTAAAGCAATTACATATTTGAAATTATAATTTGTTTACAAAATTAGTTTACTGGAAAATCTTCAGGGTGTATAGTGGAT
>NW_019471685.1:0-1842 GCF_002814215.2 Seriola lalandi dorsalis
AGCCTTGATTGAAACAATATGAAGCATTGACAAAAAAAAAAAAAAAAAACCAATTCCCAGTTAATTAAAGTTTCATTTGAAGTTCTAAACACCTAGCATACGAAGTAATGCATTTCACGGACTGGAAAATGAGCAGCACAAGCCACGATGGCTCTTGGATAAGATAAAATGCACCAGCTAAAGAAACAAAACGTCATTAAAAGAGGACGCTAGCTATTTACAATCGGACTTCCATACAGTTGAATGCATCATAAGATATAGATACAAAAAAAGAAAGGTCAAAATTGAAGCAGCCGGGGCCGAGATATCAGGATTTTTAGTCACTGGTATGAGTCAAGCTCCAAAAACGCTGGATCCTACATTTCCCATGATGCAACCAGTAGCATCATTTTGTTTGACCCTTCCTGCCTTGTAAATGCCCATGTCTCATAAACTCCATGAGTGAGTTTGTAAGACATGGGTTAGTAACTTCTTGTCCAAGCCAAAGCCAAGATGACATCACTATGACATCATCAGGTTTATATCTTCACAAAAGTAAAAACCATCATGACGACAAAACTAGACCTATTATACTTAAGTGAACCTCTCCAAATAATGGACCTGAGCTTCATCTAAAATTGAATGGCAATATTTTTATTAAGTTAGGAAATCAACACATTTAAGAAATTTAATTATATACACTGGTTCTACTGTATGGATTAAAAAAAAGACAAAAATAAGCTTGACACACCAAGCTAATACATGTTATAGACTTTGCATTTCACATACCCATAAATAATGATCTTGGTTCAAATTATAATTACAAGTTTATGTCATCCTCATGACTGAGTGGATGATGTGCCGTAACCTCCCAGTATGTATTTGTTCACCTCAGAGAAAGAAAAAAAAAAATCAAAAACACTGTCACTGAACTGTTGTTCTGGTCTTAAATATCATAAAACTACGCTATAAAATACATAAAGCATATCTACCATGTGTTCCATGGGAAACAAAGAAAAGGCAATGGTATAAGAAATCATTTCTCATGAAATATTGGTAAGCCTTAAAATAAACTTTCAAGCGATTTCAGTAAGGTCATTTACAACAGGTAAAAGAGGCAGGGTTTTACCATTAAAGCAGTCAAATAATACTAACATTTGCTACTTTGTTCAAAATATACAGAAAATAACCGGTGCAAAACGCTTCAGTTGGAGCCGCTAGTGGCATGCACCACAGTAAACAACTATACTGAGATTCACAGGGTAACATGGGTATGTTTGACAAGTGCGTAGTTACAGTAGTCGCCACTGTAACACAGTAGTCCAGTGTTTGTGACCTGTAGAGAATGGATGCACAGCTTTGATTACAGTGGCATGAGAATCTTCCTCAGTGCTCCTCCTTGTCGCGGCCTTTCTTCTCCTTCTCGTCCTGCAGGGCGGTGCCCAGCTTCTTGATCAGCACCGACAGCACTTTGTCCAGCGGGTCCATCACTCCCCTCTGCAGCCACTTGGGAATTGTAGTCCTGGCGTGGTGGAAGCCGAGTTTCTGCAGGATGTAGTCCACACCCACTGGGTCGATCTTACGTCCTGTCCAGGAGATGAGCCTGATGATAGGAGATTTTTAGTTGAGTCAGTAATTAATGTATTTCAGAGAGTAGAAGATAATTATTTGAGGATTATTTCAACTAGGTGGAACTAAGATGGAGAAGTGTTTTAAAACAACAAAAACTTGTTATTTTCAAATAATTTCAGTCCAAATGTCCTTAGCACATAGGTACTTGTTTTTCCATTTTCTGTTACTTTATACCCCAATACATATTAGAGGAAACTATTGGCATTTTTATTTGACATCTGTAGTTATTAT
>NW_019471686.1:0-1841 GCF_002814215.2 Seriola lalandi dorsalis
AAAGTTTGTATAACTGAGATGTTATATGCAGTGACTGCAGTACCTCTAATGTAGACTGGGGCCTAAACATGCACAGCACTACAAGTGACCACAAGAACCTTGAATTGAGTTCTAAATTTGATGTCAAACCGAACAATTTGATTCACATGAGGCCCTGTTGGAGGACCTGGCTAAAAGCTTAGCAGCTGCATTTTGCACCAAAATGATCACAAGATATTTGCTGAAGCTGGTGATGAGGGAATTACAAAAATTGAGATGGCTCTGTTTCAGGTTTTATGATGCTTCTCAACTGGATAAAAAAAAAAAATGTTAATGTTATAAAATGTTTGATTTAATAGAGGAGGAAAGAGAAGTGGACTATTGACAGCTGTAGGGACAAAACTTAAGCAGAAACAATCTGTTTTGTCAGCACGGAGCTTTGGGAGATTATCTGCCATTTACGCTGTTAATTAAATCTAACACTGACAGCATATACAAGGCAAACAGAATAGGAGCCAGGATAGAACCTTGGGGCAAACCACTATATAGACTTTCAGAAGAACGTTGCCAACAGCAACTGGGAAACTCCTACATGAGCGGTAGGAGGAGAACCACTAGAGGGCTGATCCAGGGATACCCACCCTCCGACTAAGTCTGTATATTAAGATACTGGGGTTTATAGTGTGAAAAGCAGAGCACTTTTCAGCATCACCGTACATGAGGATATCAGTAACTGAACAACTGAAATATTGCCTTGTACTCACCAGACATTTGTTGGGGTATTCTGACACAACATGGCTAGCAATAGCACTGGGAAAACACTGCAATGGATTAAAGATCAGGCACAAAGTTATGCAATAAGACCGTTATGGATGATATCTCAGTTGTCATTCTGAGCAGCAATCTCTGTCATATTGAAAAGTAAACTTTAGTGGGAAAACTTACTGCCACAAGGATCCAGAAAAATGTGACTGATAAGTAGGGACCTGGTAGCAAAGCGTCCATGTTGAGGGCAATAATGCCTCCAAATACAGCAGAGATTCCCACTATCACTTCGATCACCTATCAGAAACACCCTTCATTGAGTGATAAATAGACATATTGGAAGCAGACAGCAGTATCATATGCAATGAAACTGAAAATTACTCACAGAATACGCTTTAAGGAGTCGGGTGGGGAACACTGCAGGCGTTATAACCACAGGTCTGTCATATGTCACCGACTGGAAGATGGACGGAAAGATCAAGAGGAGTTAGGATGGAAGAGTGAAAGCTAGAGGGAGAGCAAGAGGGGAGAGACATCAGATGGTGGAACAAAAGCAATCAATCACTCACACACACACAGACACACAGACACAGACACACACACACACACACACACACCTTCCTGTGGCAGCAGCAGTCCTCTGCAGAGCGGGCTGACAGGATGACAGTACTGGCCATCAACACCTCCAGCAAAATCATCAAGATGAGGTTAAAGTTGATCTGAGAAGAGACAGAGCAGGAGGGAGGCCTGAGATACAACAGCCGCAGACTGAAGAAAGGAACTAGAGAAAAACCCTTTATTTTGAAGTATAATTTGACATGCAACCAAATGATTGGTAGTTCTCATCTTGTTACTGTAATGGATTTACATTGACAGCAGAGGGGTTGAGGACCAGTTTACAACCAAACCAAACCAGGCAGGTGGTTGTTACAGAAAATGTTGACACGTAGACCACCTGGAAATCTGACACCTTGAAAAAATAAGAAATAATGAGACCTGTATTAGCATGTAGCATGGATTGTTTCAAGGAAATTCTATCAAAATCCATTTATACATAATTATCTCTTTAGCCTTCGGTGTGTTCATTGTTTACTCAC
>NW_019471687.1:0-1324 GCF_002814215.2 Seriola lalandi dorsalis
GGTCAGACATTTTGGTCAACTGGGCACATTTAGTGCGATATTTAAGGAAAAACAGAAAAGCAACTATTCCTCAATTACAAACTCACTGGTCTACAAAAAAAAATGTAATGCAAAAACATGATATGCTCAGATGAATCATCCTCTAACATATTCTCAACAAGTGCATGTGTGGCGTACACCAAGAGAATGGTACAGGTACATTTGAATGGCATGGTTTGGGTCCACTTGTCCCCTTAGAGGGAAGGGTCACGGCAAATCAATACAAAGTAATCCTTTATCCTATGAAGACTATGAGTGCAAAGAAAGTGTTGAAATTTAAAATAAAAAAACAACAACAAAAAAACCCAAGACCAACCTTTTTAGTCTGTTTTTTAATTGAATTTTATTTATTTATCTTTCCATTTATTCATATATTTTAAGTTTTTTTTTTTACTGGTATTTTATTCTATGATTGGACTGTTTTCCTTTTAATACCCTGCTTTTATTTAATTTACTTCTACTTTTATTTTTTGTTTTTATTCTCTTCCAAACATTTCCTCTCTTTTAGCATTTTATTATTTTATCTTTACTGCTTTCTCTTAATTCTTTGAGATTTTTAATATCTTACTTTTCATTTCTTTTATCCACTGCAATACATGTCCTATGTTTTAATATTCCATTATTATACCCTATCCATAGAGCATGAGCATCTTTTGGAAGAATGGTGTTCATCCCTCAAGTACAGTTCAGAGACTTGTAGAGTCAATGACAAGGAGCACTGAAGTTGTTCTAGTGGCATGTGGTGGACCAACACCTTACCTAGACACTTTGTGATGGTTTTCCCTTTAATTTGTCACCTGTGTGTACACAGCTGCTTGGTAACTGGTGACTGCATTTGACACATTTGATGTGGTGAGGAGGGAACATACTGGCTCAGGTTAAACAGAAATCATTCAAACACAAATAGGGCTGACGTTTACAGCGGTATGGGGGGGAACATTCAAAATGTACACCATGCAAATGTAGACATCAAGTATTGCTCCCTGATGAGTACAAACAATCACATACAAATGGAAAATGTAATCATGCAAGTTGCGCGACAATGGCAATTTCTATGTTTTCCAATTTGTCTCCAAATTGGAAATCAAAGGGGCCCCACTGCCAGCATTTAGCTTGCTGCTCTCAGCGGCAGAACCCCAATATTGAATCACACAGGGGATCTAGTGTTTTATTTTTCCTAGATTTGGAGAGAACGTGTGTGTGTGTGTGTGTGTGTGTGTGTGTGTGTGTGTGATATATTTTTAAATATACACTGTATGTAAAAAATTAAAAATTAAAATGCCAT
>NW_019471688.1:0-1841 GCF_002814215.2 Seriola lalandi dorsalis
TACTGGACACAAACGATCACTACAAAAACACACTCACACGGAGAAATAATGCGACGAAGGAAGCTCGTTACAGTGAGACCTCTTTCTCTGTGTGGATAGATAGGCAGGGCCCCGCCCACTGTGAAACTTCCGACCAATCATCGGACGCGTGGAAGAGTGTGCGCATGCGTCCTGTGAACGCGCGGGAGAGACCGAAAACCCAAACAACGGCGTGATGACAGCTGTGTAATCTTCATGCGTTTATTTAGATTTACGGAATATAACACCACAGAGGAAGACAGAAGACAAGGTTTGTCGATGTTTCAGTAACATTTGTGTTTCTAGAGGCGATGTTGTGTTTCGTTTCCCTGTTACAAATACCGCTATTTCACTTTACTAACGCCAACTGCATTCAAGATGAGTAGATATTACTAAAATGTTAGCTTAAAAAGCTAATCGCCGTATAAACACGATAACACTACTGGTAGAGAATTACCAAATTAACATGTTATAATTTACTACCATGTCCTTCAAGCTGCATTATAAAGTACAAAAACTTAAGCTAACTATTTGTATTATCTAACGCAGATATTTGAGCTAGCTAGCGTTACTGACTGAAGTTGTGAAGCAAGACATCATTTGTCAGATTTTGAAGGTTAGTTTAAGTGAAAACATCATTTATCCCAGACAGCTGTCAACTGAATAATGACTGTTTGACATAATGAATGCAATTGTCTGACCTGTTATTTGGCATATTGTATTGGGATTTTCTATGTTATGTAGAAATACTGTACATATACACAGTGGTAATTGTTTGAAATTTGTGATATTGCTTTGAATATACACTCGCCAAGCTCTTTATTAGGAACACTATACAAATACTAGATAAGGTCTCCCTTTGCTATCAAAACAGCCTCAGTCCTTCGCGACATGGATTCCACAAGATGTTGGAAACATTTCTTTGAGATTCTGCTCCATATTAACATGATTGCATCACATCACATTGTTGATGTAAATCTCTCTTTCTTTGACATCCCAAAGGTGGTGTATTCAAATCTGGTGACCAGAGAGCTCACTGAAGTACACTGAACTCATTGTCATGTTTATGAAACCAGTTTGAGACTTATGTTCTGTAACATGGTGTAGCCATTAGAAGACGGTAAATTCTGGCCTTAAAGGGAGGCACATGGTCAGCAACAATGCTCAGACAAACTGTGGCATTCAAGCAATGATTGATGGTATTAATGGGCCCAAAGTGTGCCAAGAAAATATTCCCCACACCATCACACTACCACCAGCAGCCTGGACTGTTGACACGAGGCAGGCAAGGCTCGAATTCTGACCCGACCATCTGTAAGACTCATCAGGCCTGGTTATGTTTTTCCAGTCTTCAACTATCCAGTGTTGGTTGTCCACTGCAGCCTCAGATTTCTGTACATGACTGACAGGAGTGGAACCCAACGTGGTCTTCTGCTGTTGTAACCCACCTCAGGTTCAACATGTACTGCATTCTGAGATGCTTTTCTGCTCACCACAGTTGTAAAAAGTGGTTACTGTAGCCTTTCTGTCAACTCAAACGAGTCTGACCATTCTCCTCTAACCTCTCATTAACAAGGCATTTCTGTCTGCAGAACTGCCTGGATGTTTTTTTTATTTACTGCACCCTCTTAGTAAACTCTAAGGACTGTTGTGCATGAAAAGCCCCAGAGATCAGCAGTTTCAGAGAGACTCAGATGAGTCCGTCTGGCACCAACAGTCATTTTCCCCATTCTGACATTTGGGGTGAACATTCACTTAAGCTCAATACTTGCACATGCACGATTTTATGAATTGTTCTACTGCCGCATGATTGGCTGATTTGA
>NW_019471689.1:0-1841 GCF_002814215.2 Seriola lalandi dorsalis
TGCAGCCTTGCATGTTCTCAGCCCAATTAGATACAAAGTGAAGCACCCTCTCTTGTTATGTATTACTCTCATAGCTTTTCTTTGTTTTTGGAATTGTTTCAAAATTATATTTTCACCTTAGGCTATTTAATTAAAATTTGTATTGATTTGAAATTGGCCAAATGGAAGGATCCATTTTTTCCAGCTCCTCAAGTAGCACATCTTTTTATCTCATGCTTTCAGAAACTACCAGAAACAGGAGAGATGTGATTTGATTGCAGAGATATGCAGGTGATTTTGTGTAAAACACTCTGGGATCCATTTTCTGTTTACGGTGCTATCCGCTGAAGGTCTCTGCAGGGATATTCTCTGCAGTTTTTTATTAGCTATTAGCATCATAGCAAACTATATCAGGGCTCTTGCAGCTTGTGCTGCTTTAGATGTGATGTGGAAAGTGAGGAGGCTAATTGTTGTCTTCCTCTCTTTTAGCAGGAGAGAACACGGTCCTTTGATGGTTTCAGTATGCACTCTCTGGAGAACTCACTGATTGACATTATGAGGGCTGAGCAGGATTCCTTGAAAGGTTGGTTCCCACACTAACAATGATGGGGAAGGGATAGGTTTTCTCACAGCTGGCTGTAGATAAATACAGCCGTTTGTTGCATGTATTTGACAGCAAGTAGAAATTGGGTATTATTTCACAGTGCTGGCAATTGACTGTGTTGACAGCAGGACTTTAGTTTGAACATGCATTTCGCTTATTGGGTCTCAAAAAATTATAAGCCTGTGTATCCACAGCAGGTGGACCAAATTACTAATGTAGCAATTGCTAGTTTCATGACACTCACAATGTTGTTTTTTGTCAAAACGTTTAGGACACTTGATCAACTTGATGGCAACTTCTGATTCTTTAGTTTGTCAAGTTTTGTATTTTGTCAAACAAATACATGAATTTGCCTTTCAGTCAGTCCTAGTGGGTGTTAACTTGTGATTACATGTTCTTTGTTGATGCAGTTACATATGCTGTCATAATTTTGAGACTAGTTGCAGCTACTTGCAGCATAAAATAATTTGATACTAATGGCACCAACAAAAACCGAATATTAATGAGCTTCACTAATTATTATTGCTATTTAGTGCAGTGTTATTGTGGTATATATAGGGATGGGTGTCATTCTGAATTTTTTCAATTTGGGCGACAATATGAGTTACGGTAATGGCACTAAAAGGATGCTACAGGCATAATTTGTCTAACCTCTCTAGTGTACTCTGTAGAATTGCCCATACAAGGGCTGGGGAGTATTACTCAAACTTTATCATATAATTGAGTTTATAATATAATTTTGAATATGCAACAACAGTGCAGTAGAATGTGATTTAAATGCAGAGATACATATCAGACTTCAATACTTCTTTAGATCCTACCAAAACGTGTCCATAACAGTGACTTACATGTCTGGTTAGATTCCTTGATCATAAGGGTTCATGATGTAAATCTAAAAATTTGAGACTGAAAGTCAAGAATCAAAAATGGTGTTTTATTGTCAGTTCAAAAACTCTACACATATGTAACAATCAATTCAGATGATCAGTATTAACATTGCATCACTGAGATCCATTCAGATTGGTTACTGTTCAGTCTTACATGACCGTACATTTCTGTCTCCTTCTCTGTAACTCATGAAAACCATCACCTGCAGCATTTTTGCAGTGGAGACTGTTTGATCTCAGCTAACTCTCTCATTAATAAAACATTACAGTTCAGCTTTGTTGCAGTCAATCTTAAAATAACCCCTTTTCCCATTACAGCCAGCTCTGCTGATGCTAATTCTGGCCAGCTGATGCATGTACTTTCTTTTTTG
>NW_019471690.1:0-1841 GCF_002814215.2 Seriola lalandi dorsalis
AACTACCCATCCGAAGTCAAACCACACCCTCAGGCCCAAACCACCACCAGAACATCTCCTGTACCCCCTGTCCCTTTCCCCGTGCCTTCAAACTCATCACCTCTACCTTTTGTCCATTCCTCTCCTACCAAGCCTGGGAACCAGAAGACCAGTTATGCCACCACAGTCAACCTCCAGATTGCTGGAAGTGGCCGAATAACCTCTTTCAGCACCGCCCAAGTTAGCCTGACCCAAACCCTTCAAGGTGGAGCAGGAGCTGGAGGACCAGGACAGGGGCATATGGTGAGGAGAGTGAGCATCAACGGACTTTCACACCTTCCTCCCCCTCTTCCTCAGAATTGCAACAGGCTTTAAAGAAAGCGAGAACTCTTCCATCATGGTCTTATAAGGGCCAAAATACAAGATGGTGGTGGAAGTAAAAAAGGCATTAGACAATGTGTGTATTTTGCTTTCTGTGCAGAGGAAGCAACACAGGTTAGTGTGTAACTTTTAGTCAGTGGTCCAGACCTTCACAAATATCCCCTGGCTGGACTTGAACCATGAACCACTCTGCTTGCCACCATGTTGGAAATGAAAAAGCAAAGCGTGGGGCCCTTTGACCTGGGAATAAGTTGTTCACATCTAAGGGACAGAATGAATGTTTTCAACTCAATGTGGCACAGATTTGAAGACACGGTGTGAAGGGGATCCATATTGGGTCTTGGCGGGCTTCTGCAAATGCTTCATACCTGAACATTAAACATGATCTTTCAAGAATGGAAATTCTACCTGCACGTTGTTCGTATATTGCAACCTGGGCTAATGACTTTGAGTGGATGCAGATAGAATTGCTTTAAAGATCCTAATATGGTAAAGAGTAATGACCATGTCTCCATCCATGGAAATGTATCACTCAGCTCTGATCTCGTAGGCTGAGCACCAAAACCCCTGACTGTCCACCGCTGTCCGATCACTGGTCAAACGGCTGAACCAGTCTGAAGTCTGTTCATTGGACAGAACAGCTCTGGACTCTGTCTGGTGATGTGACGACTTCTCACATGGAACTTTTCACTTCAGACATTTCTGTAAAAGCCAGTTAACGCAGTAAGATTTAATGAGTGGGAGTTAATCCATTCTAACACATCCTGCAAACACATACACGTTGAAGGTCCAGTGTCCACATTGCTGTATGCAATCATAGTTACTTAAAGTTTGTTTTACTATTTTCTTTTATATATTCTGTTGAACAAACATCAGCGTTTGGCTGTCTGAGGTCAGTGTTGAGGATGGGTAATAACTGTGGTTATTATTAATTCATCATTTTAACCATTTTTATAATTCTTTTTATTTTATTGTTTATTTATAAAGTTAGTCTTTTTCTCTTTGGCACTTAATATCCTTCAAGTAATGTTGGTATTTTGCACAGTGTCCTCACCGCTTGGGTGCATGCTTTGAGTTTGTGTGTGTGTGTGTGTGTGTGTGTGTGTGTGTGTTGTCTATTTGAAATGACGTGTCTTTAACTTCAGACCAAGCTGATATCTGTGTGTTTTAATGCTTATGCTTTGTTTGTTTCTGTATTGGTGTACTCAGATGGTTCATTGACTTTACACTCCCTCCTGTTGTCAGTGCTCTTCAGAAACCTTGTATCTTCAAGTTTCACCTGGTTTTGCTACATGAACTTTGTATTAAACCAAACACTGGTCATGCATCAAGTGTCACAACAGACTCAGGTTTCACTTCCCAGTAACACAGAGAGATGTACTGAAGTATACTTTAATGTACTTTATGCTAAATGCCAGTTGTGTTTGGTTTTTAATTATTTTTATGCCTCGGCGCAGGCTTTATGTTTTCAGGTTGTCTGT
>NW_019471691.1:0-1307 GCF_002814215.2 Seriola lalandi dorsalis
GAAAAAGTAGAGAAACTATTAGCAACACTTCCTGGCAGATCCTCCCAAACTCTGTCACACTGGATAGGAAACGTCTGTAAACATCTTCAGGTCTCTCCACAGATGCTCTATGGTGTTTAAATGTGGTGCTTAAGTCTGGGCTGAGCCATCAAGGACAGTCAGAGCCATTCCAACCTCGTCTTGGCTATTTGCTTTGGGTCGTCGTCGTGTTGAAAGGTGAACTGTCGCCCCAGTTTCATGTGCATTCCTTTCCTGAATTCTGACCAGTCACCCTGTCCCTGCTGCCGCCAAGACTTTTGTCTATGAAAGATTTCAGTTTTTGAATTTTCAATAAATTTGAAAAAAATAAATTTTGACAAACATGTTTTTATTATGGGTTGAGTGTCAACTGATTCAATTCAATTTTATTTGCATAGCGCCAAATCATAACAGACATTATCTCAATGCCAGACCAGGAACAGCTGTATATACTGTTTATTGTTCATTTTTGATTAAAATCTATACTATACAGTAAAACTAAAGAATGACCTCTCTCAAATACTGAATTAAGACTAAATTATTATATAACATACTGTATGACCAGAAATACCTATACAAATACCTCAAAATTGTACTTAAGTACAGGACTTGAGGAAATCTGCGTAGCACAGTACTTATCTGATCTCCTTATAAATTCCTCTTTTGGATTTTCATATCTTATACTGTATGTCTTCAAAGTTTTCACCATAATCATTATTCAACAACAAACTTTTTCTTCATATTATCATCTATATTGACTTTTTTGTAAAGATTTCCTTGCAACGATTTGTTTTTCTTTCAATAATGTAAGCTTGTAATGTGCCGACTATTTGTTGTATTTTTTCCCCCCTTATTCTGAATCATTATACTTGAAATACTGTAGGCTACTTCATTCAATTATGAGCATGCCAATAAAGCAATTTTGAATTTGAGAGTGAGACAGAGAGAGATGGTCAATGAGTGAAAGCAAGACGAAGAGGAAGAGAGATCAGAAGAAGAGAAGGAGAGTAAATTAATTCGACTTGAAGCTTTGGAAATACTGTTTATGCAACATTGGCGCCCAAAGCATGTGGAATTGTTGCAATGAAATTAAATTGAGGGAGATAAAAGAGCAGTAGAGACTTGGACATAAGAAGGAGAAAAACAGGGAGCAAAGAATTGAGGATTTAAATATGGGCACCTATGACTGCTTCATCAACATGTAGGCTTGTTCCCTGTCAGGCCAATAAAGCACATCCTATTGAATATGGAGAGAGAGAGAGAGAGAGAGAGAGAGAGAGAGAGAGAGA
>NW_019471692.1:0-1297 GCF_002814215.2 Seriola lalandi dorsalis
GCCTGTCGTGACTCCCACCCTGACCCATGCAATGACCAGGAGAGTGGGAGGAAGAGACAGAAAGGAGGACAGATAAACAGAGAGAGATGGCCCGACGTGGAGGAAGGAAACGTGGATGAGAGAAAAAGGGGGAAAAAGAAAAATAAAATAACGTGGGTCGACCTGTTTTAATTTTTCTCTGCAGCGAAATGAAGGACACGGCAGGAGAGGTAGGTGGGTGTCAGATTGGGAATGGAGCATCATCTATTTGTCATCTATCCTTCTCACTCTCATCCCGCTATCTTTTTTTTCCCTCCATTTCCCTCTTTCGACGCCTCTGTCCTGCTGTTTCTGGCTTCTCGTGGGAGTGTAGCGAAGGCAAATAAACAGAGGAGATTGTTTATTTCTGCCAGTGGGGAATAACAGCACATTATTAACCTTGTATTACCTTGCCTTGGGTTACCTCAACCCACTAATTTATTATAGAAAATATAGTGTAATGATTTCTTCTACTCTGGATATGTCTGCATGACACAGTGGCTGTTTCAGAGGTGCAGAACCTCCTCCATCTCTCACTACACGGCAAACACACACCTGGAACAAATGTACACACATATGCGTGCACAAACTTTCAGGGTTGTGCATGCGTAGGAACATTCACACATGCGTCAAAGAGCACTAATATACATAGTCACGAATACATATAGTGCAAATGCACACAGTCTGGTGAACACAAGTAGATACATGCCCCTATGGGCATGTGGAAAAAGGAAGAAACACACACACACAGATTATTAGCTTCCAGTGCCAGATGTGCCACCCACACACAAACACGCAAGGCCTCGTCGTTTGTCCTCTACAATCACAGGAAGTTAGTCCATGCTGCTTCTTATCTCCCCATGGAGGATGTGTTCCACCAAATAAGGACAATCAGCACCATACAGAGTACATAAGAAAAAAAATGTTCATCTGTCACTATAGTTGCTTGTAACAACAAAGGCCTTTCTTCTTCATTGTTCTTCATTTAACGGTTTCATGTGAAGAGGGGAAGAGTTATGAAGAGGGAGGAGCTGCTGGTTCTGGAGGTTTTTTCTTCACTCTGTATTCCCACTTCAGGTTTCTCTTTAAACAACATCCGTAATGTTACTTAATGTAGAAACACAGGACAGTGGATGAAGTGACAGTCATATAGATTTAGGTTTTTAAGCTCTGTGATCGGATGTTTATTGCAGAAATGAACCTTGGGCACTGTAGTCAATTTCCATCTTACTTTTTTACGTACACAAGCTTGTACCTTCATCTTTCTTTTTTTTTTTTT
>NW_019471693.1:0-1840 GCF_002814215.2 Seriola lalandi dorsalis
AATATATATTCTTATAGATATCGCAACAAAAAAAATGTGTAAAATATGGGACCTTTAAGTAATCAGAAGTTAACTATGATCCTCCTTGTGGAAAAGATGAACAAAAACAATACAGACACTCTTGTGTTGCCTACAAAACTTTTGGGATGGGACGGACAAATTGTGTGTAACATCACTAACACGGATGATTTGTATCGAGGCGTTTCGCTGGTCTTTCGCCTCTATCCACAGCTTTTGCTTGTGTCGGAGAACAAAGGTGTTCCAAGAAGATATCCCTCAGAGGTAACCTCTACACAAATGCCTGAGGCTAGAGAATAAATGCAGACAGTCTTTTTACTCACTTACCTTTTGATTTCTTTGATTGTCTTCAGTCTCCACCACACCTCCCTGCAGGCCCCTGAGCTTTAACCGAAGGACTGCAGGCTTTACTTAATTGTTTGTTCACTTTAAAAAATCATTAAGTGTGTGTGCGCGCCTATGTGTGTGTGTGTATGTGTGTATGCATGATACACCGTCCTCCAAACCAAAGGAACCTAGGGAATAATGTTAGATTGATCCATAGACATCCAGTAGAACTCCCAGGCTGTTTTGGCACCTCTGCAGATGGCAGACCTTAAAATATCAGTTTCCTCACAGAGGTGAGAGCTCGAGAAAGTGAAGCACAGGCTCCATAATAAAACTTACACCAACACGTTGTCAAAGAAGAGCGTGAACCATGTGCAATGTGGTGCCCAGGTTCTGTGGGAATGACATTGTTGGAGATCTATAATTGAGCAGAATATGTATAAACAGAAAGATGTAGAATAAAAGAAAATAATTATACATCCTAACTATTTAATGTAATTTTAATGTTGGCTTTTCAAAGATATGTGTGTAACATCTTATATCTAACAAATTTTCAGATTAATCCCCATAGCATGGAGGTTGGATTAACAATCAATCCTATAAACAGCTATTGTATTAACTGACTGTTTGCCATGAACCACCCATCTTAGTTACTGTTGCTATGGCTGCCAAGCTTTCTGTTCTTGTAAGCACATATGCATTTTGCAGTTATAATGGTGACATCTTTACCACTTGCATTTCACAGTAATTTTCTATGCGCCTTCAATTTCACACACAAATGAGCAAAAATTATTTATAATCGTGAGCTAATGCTAACGCTAGAATTCTGCTCTGTTCTGTTTCCAGCTGATTTTTTTTCACAATGAGAACCTTGTGTAAGGGTCTTATTATGCACATTAAGGTTACATGATCATGCTAAAAGACTGAGGCTTAAGTTACAGTACATGATGCAGGCAAAAAGTAAAGTTCCTCACCAGCTGATGACACACAGACATCTTGGAAATAAAGGAGAAGAATTGCTTGTGCATTGCATGTCAGTGCTAGTATTATAATACATGTTTTACATAAAAATGTTATGTAATGATCTGTAATTAACACATCATTTGGATGATGACTATAGTTAAACATACTTGGACAAGCAATGCAGTGGTTAGATTTATGTTTTCATGTCCGTATACTTGCAATGAGTTTTACAAACATAACACTATCTTGTGCAAGTGTGATTGTACATGTCTCCAAACCAAATCAAGAGCAGGACAGAGATGCTATCATTAATCTATGCTGTTATTTACTACCACCTTGCCTGTCATGATGTTCCCACCCTGATTAGTTTGTCTCTGATTAGTTTGCCAATCATCTGTAAATCACTTGAAACTGCATGAAAGATACAAATTAAGTACTGTATTGGCCATAATCAGATTATTATGGGCATGTAGAGGAAACAAAGCCTCCATCACACTCACCAGAGGCAGCATTTTCATGTGGAGAATTAGGA
>NW_019471694.1:0-1296 GCF_002814215.2 Seriola lalandi dorsalis
CTACTACAGAAATGTCATGCTTTTTTTGTCTGATAAGCAGGAAATCACTGAGAGCCATTGAGGGCAATAGCATCAACCAGTTTTAGAAATACCTCCCTTGTATACTTTTATTGTTCAGTAAGTGAGAACGAAGCGCCAGGATGACAATGAAAATTTTATTTTATTTTAACTTGAATCTCATGGAGGCAGTCACACACAGGCACATAGACAAGGCCAATCTGAAACAGTTAAAAACAATTAAAAGAGAAGCTGGATCTCAGACAAAGATTCTCAGTGGACACCCACTGCCCCCCCATCGACCTTTGTTTCTTTCCCTGTGTACAGTATGTCCGTCTTGCTCTGTGTGTCATTAAATGTCTCTTCGACTCTCATTCTTCAGTTTTCTGTCAATCCAGTCTTACTGCTCTCATTATCACATTTTCCTTCCTGACCCTGTCCTTCTACATGAGATATTTAGAGCGCACCCATCTGTGATCAATCTCATTTACAGTCTAAAACAAGCGACCGCTGAGGGATTAAATTTACCCTACAATATGTGACTCGCAAGATAAATTTGTATCTGATGATGTAAAACAATACAGAGCACCAGTTGTTGTATTTTCAAGAGGCTGAAACCTTGATGCCTGATTAAGGTGATAGTGTTTCATCTGTCATTGCAGCGCACAGTTGTATACACAGGTTCATTACTGGGGGGTCCAGTGACTTAGTATTGGATAACATAGACACAATAGGACTGATAACTATAGTATCATATTAAAGGGCCTAATTGTAAATCGCTAAGCTTTTATATCTCTGGCAGCAGTTTGGAGATTAATTACACTTTGTGTTTTTTGACTTCTTGGAACTGGGGAGAGGGAGAGGATTGCATCATTTTGTGCTACATGCTGAACACGGAGGCTACAGTTGTGTGCTGCTGCAGTAATTACATCCTGTGTGTGTTTGTGTGTATGCGAGTGAGAGTGTACGTGCGTTAACATCTCTAATTAGGATGCTCAGGAGAACTTGTTGACTTAACAATTGACCATGGAGTCAGCACATGCATTTAGCAGCTTTTTTCTCTCATCCATGAACTCTACTTCTTTACTGAAAATATGTTCCTTCAAGCTGTTCTAAATCATCTACCTCCTTATCTGCCATTCAGAGCCTCGTCTGGTGTTTTTTGTTGACCCCAGTGCCATATTCAAATCAGGGTTGTAAAGGTTTAGGGTTAATAAATAGCCCAGTGAAGCTGTGTCAGGTAGGTGTGATAATGTGTGCTAGCAAGGGTCACCCTAATTAACACAGGGCTATTGTCAA
>NW_019471695.1:0-1840 GCF_002814215.2 Seriola lalandi dorsalis
AGTGCGCTGCTCTTTTCCTATGCACCGCCTTTCCGAGAGATACCTGTGTAGAATGAGTAAGAACTCTGACGCGGGTTCATACCCCCTGGTTCCTCCTTGACTGTCTGGAAAGTTCTCTGTCCTTCTTTAAAAGCGCTTGTCAAATCCCAGACTGCGAGGCAACGTGGACCTAAAGCAGGCTCGCCGATAGCTCATATTCTGCTCAGATACAAGTGTGATTCGTTTACAACAACACAGCAGAGTCCCCGCGCAGCTAGCTGGAAGCTGTAACGTGCATTTTATTTACAACAGCATTAAGAAAGTAGCTAAGTAAGGCTAGCTAAGAGCTTTAACCAGCGTTAGTGAACCAGCCAGCGTTGACGTGAGTCAGATTGTTGCCTGCTGCACGCAGCGTGGTTTGAGAAGTACTTAGCTTTAGCCTCTACTGCTGTTGGCCAGCGTTTGTTAGCTTTGAATTGTGGTGCAGATCAGAGTAGTAGGAGGAAAGCTGCTTCATGACTATGACTGCAGAAGAGCAGACAAGTGAAGGACAACACACCATCCCAATGGAGGGAGAGGACATCACACCAAAGAAAGACGGGGGTGTTTTAAAGGCAAATTACATTGTTTTGTTCCTGCATGTTAATTCAGCTAGCCGAGTGGTTAGCTGACTGCTTGTTATTTACTCATTCAGCTAGGCTAGCGCTAGCTATAGTTAGCTAGGCTATCTTGTTCACTGTCAATAAAAGTAGCTAATGCAAGCTAATTTCAGGGCTGACAACACCGTAACGCTTTCTATTTAATTTCCTATCATTAGTTTCATGGTTAACTTCTCACCATGATATCAAAAACACCGACGATGAGACAGTTTAACCGTATTCATTTATGGGAGTCTGTGGAGCTCTGGAGAAAGACCAAATGCAAAAGCTATTAATGCTGATGGTGGCATTTAATATTCAAGCGCACGCGCGCGCACACACTTACATACACACACGCACACACATAACACACATTGGTCTTTATATAGTTGTGAGGACACTCACTGACATAATGCATTCCCTAGCCTTAAGCATCACAAATTTGCTAGCACAACCATAGAAAGACATGTACACTCATGCACACATTTTCAGCCTCACCTCTTAGATGCAAAGTACTAGACAGTAGGATACAGATGTGTGGAGTTGGTTACATGTCTCTTGCAGACATTACTTGAAAATTAATTCCATACAGTTTTTAAATGAATTTCTCTTGCTGTCTGCATTTTTCCAGTTGGTGAAAAGGGAAGGCACAGGCACAGAGTTGCCTATGACCGGCGACAAAGTGTTTGTACATTATGTTGGCACACTGCTGGATGGTACTCATTTTGACTCAAGCAGAGACAGAGGAGAGAAGTTTTCATTCGAGTTGGGCAAAGGTTGGTTTCATATCTAGCAGAGACATGAACATTCACCTGCTGTAGTTGCACAGCCAGTGTTGGTAATCTGTCTTGTCTGTGTTTAGGTCAAGTAATAAAGGCATGGGACATCGGGGTAGCCACAATGAAAGTGGGAGAGTTGTGTCAGCTCATCTGTAAGCCAGAATACGCTTATGGATCTGCAGGCAGTCCGCCAAAGATACCCCCCAATGCCACTCTTGTTTTTGAGGTAAGCCTCAGGGATTTCAGGTTATTTTGATTATCCATTACTTTCAATTGTATTCCTCGGCTTTTTGTTGATTCTTTATCAGTGTGCATTGAGACTAAGACGTACATTTACATGTGTGCACACTTTTAGGTGGAATTGTTTGAGTTTCGAGGTGAGGACATAACTGATGATGAGGATGGAGGAATAATTCGCCGCATCATCACTAAAGGCCAGGGATA
>NW_019471696.1:0-1840 GCF_002814215.2 Seriola lalandi dorsalis
AGTGCGCTGCTCTTTTCCTATGCACCGCCTTTCCGAGAGATACCTGTGTAGAATGAGTAAGAACTCTGACGCGGGTTCATACCCCCTGGTTCCTCCTTGACTGTCTGGAAAGTTCTCTGTCCTTCTTTAAAAGCGCTTGTCAAATCCCAGACTGCGAGGCAACGTGGACCTAAAGCAGGCTCGCCGATAGCTCATATTCTGCTCAGATACAAGTGTGATTCGTTTACAACAACACAGCAGAGTCCCCGCGCAGCTAGCTGGAAGCTGTAACGTGCATTTTATTTACAACAGCATTAAGAAAGTAGCTAAGTAAGGCTAGCTAAGAGCTTTAACCAGCGTTAGTGAACCAGCCAGCGTTGACGTGAGTCAGATTGTTGCCTGCTGCACGCAGCGTGGTTTGAGAAGTACTTAGCTTTAGCCTCTACTGCTGTTGGCCAGCGTTTGTTAGCTTTGAATTGTGGTGCAGATCAGAGTAGTAGGAGGAAAGCTGCTTCATGACTATGACTGCAGAAGAGCAGACAAGTGAAGGACAACACACCATCCCAATGGAGGGAGAGGACATCACACCAAAGAAAGACGGGGGTGTTTTAAAGGCAAATTACATTGTTTTGTTCCTGCATGTTAATTCAGCTAGCCGAGTGGTTAGCTGACTGCTTGTTATTTACTCATTCAGCTAGGCTAGCGCTAGCTATAGTTAGCTAGGCTATCTTGTTCACTGTCAATAAAAGTAGCTAATGCAAGCTAATTTCAGGGCTGACAACACCGTAACGCTTTCTATTTAATTTCCTATCATTAGTTTCATGGTTAACTTCTCACCATGATATCAAAAACACCGACGATGAGACAGTTTAACCGTATTCATTTATGGGAGTCTGTGGAGCTCTGGAGAAAGACCAAATGCAAAAGCTATTAATGCTGATGGTGGCATTTAATATTCAAGCGCACGCGCGCGCACACACTTACATACACACACGCACACACATAACACACATTGGTCTTTATATAGTTGTGAGGACACTCACTGACATAATGCATTCCCTAGCCTTAAGCATCACAAATTTGCTAGCACAACCATAGAAAGACATGTACACTCATGCACACATTTTCAGCCTCACCTCTTAGATGCAAAGTACTAGACAGTAGGATACAGATGTGTGGAGTTGGTTACATGTCTCTTGCAGACATTACTTGAAAATTAATTCCATACAGTTTTTAAATGAATTTCTCTTGCTGTCTGCATTTTTCCAGTTGGTGAAAAGGGAAGGCACAGGCACAGAGTTGCCTATGACCGGCGACAAAGTGTTTGTACATTATGTTGGCACACTGCTGGATGGTACTCATTTTGACTCAAGCAGAGACAGAGGAGAGAAGTTTTCATTCGAGTTGGGCAAAGGTTGGTTTCATATCTAGCAGAGACATGAACATTCACCTGCTGTAGTTGCACAGCCAGTGTTGGTAATCTGTCTTGTCTGTGTTTAGGTCAAGTAATAAAGGCATGGGACATCGGGGTAGCCACAATGAAAGTGGGAGAGTTGTGTCAGCTCATCTGTAAGCCAGAATACGCTTATGGATCTGCAGGCAGTCCGCCAAAGATACCCCCCAATGCCACTCTTGTTTTTGAGGTAAGCCTCAGGGATTTCAGGTTATTTTGATTATCCATTACTTTCAATTGTATTCCTCGGCTTTTTGTTGATTCTTTATCAGTGTGCATTGAGACTAAGACATACATTTACATGTGTGCACACTTTTAGGTGGAATTGTTTGAGTTTCGAGGTGAGGACATAACTGATGATGAGGATGGAGGAATAATTCGCCGCATCATCACTAAAGGCCAGGGATA
>NW_019471697.1:0-1840 GCF_002814215.2 Seriola lalandi dorsalis
ATGTTGGTATGCTGCCTGCATGTTTTCGTAGTTTGTCTCAGCTGTTTTGTTGCAGCTCATTGTCTAATTCTTTATGGATGAAATTAGTCCAGAAAATCTGGAAGAACAGGTAACATCAGTAACATTACTGACAGACCCATAACTTTGCAAGGTGTTTCTTATCAGAGTCAGAATCAGGTTTATTACCAAATAAGTTTTCACGTATGAGGAATTTGCTTCGGTGTTTTGGTGCAGAATACTTATCACAGTAGTTGGGAAAAAATAAAAAGACAGATAAAGCACATCCTGCAAGTCAGGAAGCATAAATGGAAAACAGAAAAAAGAAAATCAACAAAATGCAATGCAAAATATGAAAAAATTATATAAAATAATACAAATATTAACAGTATTGCATCAGGACAAGTGACTAAATCTTCTTCATCTACACGAGTGATATTTTGGGCAGCAGAGGAAACTAATCAGAGGGTGTAGTGTGTGTTCCCTCAGATGCAGATTGTTGAATAATACTTTGCATTAAAACATGTCCCTCTGTTCATATTTCACATTGTTTAGTTTGGATTCTTTGACAAAAAATGTTATAAATTTCATCATAGTTCTCAAAAGTAACTTTATATTTAGTTTTAATCTATTTTTCGTCGTGAACAATAGGTCAATTAATATTTTTCACCAAATTAACACTAATATGTTGTGACTGCACTCATTTATTCAGGTTTTTCCTTTATTTGTATATATAATATATGAATAATAGGACCCCACTGAATGTTTGTAATATATATACTGTTTTCTGTGCAAATATTAGTAATTCAATCAAGCATTTGAGAAACAGCAGTTGGAGGTGTTCTCACAGATAGGAGCTTACAAGAAATCTGAGCCCAGACTGTAAACAACATAGGATCTGTTGACACAGTGAGAAAGCTAGACAAAAACCAAAAAAAAAAGGAGCAGTTAAGAAAAAAGGATTATTTTTTACTTTACTATAATGGATGATGAGCTCATCTGGGTGTTGGAAAAAGTGAGCTTTGACAATTTAGTGTAGCATTTTCGGGAAGTTCCGACACTATCCTCTTCCAGCAAATGTACAAGGAATGTGAGCACTTCTTGGATCGCTGATGTGATTATGAAGGAAGGAGGGGGAGACGACTTGTAGCTGTGAAACGCTGGTAACAGGGCGTCTTTGCAAAGTTCTGGATCAGGTTGATGTTTTTTGGTCATGTATATCCTACTATTAAAACACAGTTTGAATAAGATTTATTAAATGGAAAAATAAAACAAAAAAACTACTTTGAATTTATTATAAAGCCAAGTGTTTCCTCTGTTACTATAACAGCATGTAATCCACTAAAACCTGCTAAATTAACTTCCCTGGACCTATCTTCCACCTGCAGTTTGCAGACTTCCCAGACCCCATGCTTTACAGTGATTACCTGCCAGAGCTGTCGCGCCATGTGTCCTGCAGTGGTCCGGCAGATCCGGAGCTTGGAGCAGACCAAGTGTCCTGGGAGGATTTGCTGGACATGGACCTGCCATCCTTCCGGCCGGCATTCCTCGTGCTGTGCAGAGTCCTCCTCAATGTCATTCACGAATGCCTTAAACTGCGACTTGAACAGAGGCCTGCTGGAGAGCCTTCACTGCTCAGCATCAAACAGGCAAGCAGCTGTTGAAACTCTTAGCATTATACTTTCTAGGTGACTCTTCTCTACATATTGTGCAATTCATGCTGAATGAATTAACACTTTTTACATCTGACATAACATACATCTTTTACTTTCTTTGTGACTTTCTATATGGATACAAAATGGGCTGGCAGAAATGCATTTTATTCCTTCAGTTTGATTGGATT
>NW_019471698.1:0-5078 GCF_002814215.2 Seriola lalandi dorsalis
TTTTTTTTTTCTCTCTCTCTTCCTTTTTTCCCAGAAGGAAATGATTCAAGTGACAATTGTGTTTCCTTTGAAGCAACATATTCTGCCATGGACTTTCCTAATTTGAAATTCACAGTCAGGATGTGGTTACGCAACCATGATGTCTACATCTTTATTGTGGCCCAAGATTTACTCTAATCACATGAAGGCAATGTGCTGTTTTGCATTAGCACTGTGTTTGCATATGGTGGAACAGCTTCTACACCCTTTGGGTGAGTGAGTCTCAGTGCTCCATGAAAACTTGACTTGTGCATTTTGGTTGATGACTTAGCAGACAGAGTTAATGAGGGTTACTATTTCTCCCTCTCTGGTTGAGCCATTATGTTTACCTAGATCGAGCGAGGGTGCCCACAGCTTATTATCCTGCGTCTGCATGGCTGTGGTCATGCACAGAGCATCGCTGCTGTACATTTGGGAGGCAGCCAGTCAGGCTCCAGAGGACAGACAACTCGTCAGTCTGCTGTAGGTAGTAGCAGACATTCAGTCTAGTTGCAGTTTAGCAACCAGTTTGCTGTGCCATTAGAGGAGATCTGCTGCACACTCTGTTTTGGGTACAAACAACTGAGCACTCTTTGACTTTGTACACACATTTCTTGCGTTTCCTTTTGAAATGACTGAAACAGTTTTGTAATGTCAATGCATTGACTTGTGGTTAACATCACTTTCATGTAGTTGTGGTTGATGTAAAGATGCAAATCAAGCTGATGTCGATAGTTTGTTCATCCTGTTTTCCTCTAAATTGTATTACATTTTGACAGGCAGGCCAAGCCAGTGGAAAATGCATCCCAACAGAACTTTGAGGTGGATGAATCCTGTGACTCTCCTAGTGAGGAAGAGGAAGCTCTGTATGGCACATCACCTCCTTATACCCCCCGTCAGATAAAACGCATGTCTGGCAAACATCAAAGGAACAGCCAGGCAAGGAGTGCTGGTCGGTCTCCCAACAAGGGTAAGTTCATAAATCGATTTGCCTGAGGTATATATGGAAATAAGTTTTAAAAATGTTTTACCATTTTTACATGCAGTTTTACATGCATTGCACTGACTGGGATGTATTTTGTGTCTTCACTTCAGCGGACCTTAGCCCATCTGTTCTGAGAGAGAGTCCCAGGCCAGTGGAGACCCCTGAGGAGCACAGCTACAAGCAGGGAAAGAAGCAGAGGGCCACACTGCGCTCCACAGAGAGAGACCACAAGAAGACCTTTGAAGGCTCCTTCATGCTGGATCCACTCTCCAAGTCCAGCCCTTTTGGTGCCCTCAACATGGATCCCAGGAAGCATTACTTGAGCTTGGGCTGCAGCAGTGGCAAACTTCCTGTCTCCATGCCCCATATTGCCCGGCCCCACCGCCAGACCTCCAGGACAGACTGTCCTGCCGACCGCCTCAAGTTCTTTGAAACTCTGCGGCTTCTGCTCAAGCTCACGTCTATGTCCTCCAAGAGGAAGGAGAAGGAGCAGAGAGGCCTGGAGAACATGGCCTTCATGGGTCACAACAATGAGGTCATTTGGTTGGAGCTGCAGGCTTGGCATGCACGACGCTCCACCGGTGATCAAGACCTTTTTCTTTTCACTGCCCGCCAAGCCATCCCTGACATCATCAATGAGGTGCTGCACTTTAAGGTCAACTATGACAGCCTGAGAGGGGCCCAGTGTTTAGGGTCTCTAATAATCCAGGGGGACTATCAGAGCATCCCTGATCTACTCTGTGGAGAGGAGAGGGAGCCCACTGTAGCAGAGACCAACCACTGTGGAGTAGATCCCTGGGGCTTTAGCGCCTGCCCCTCAACTGCAATGAATGCAGCAGAACCCTTGGGCTCTGGCGCTGATTGCAGGGAACACCTTCAACGCCAGCGGCTGGCATTTGAGCAGGTCAAGCGGGTTATGGAGTTGCTGGAGTCTGTGGAAGCTTTGTACCCCTCTTTGCAGGCCCTGCAGAAGGACTATGAAAAGTATGCAGCACGAGACTTCCAGGGCAGGGTGCAGGCGCTCTGCCTGTGGCTCAACATCACCCAGGACCTCAACCAGAAGCTGCGCGTCATGGCCACGGTGCTGGGCCTCCATGATCTATCGCGTATCGGGTGGCCTGTCTTTGAGATCCCTTCACCTCGCTGCTCTCGTGGCAATGAAGAGGAGGAGAATGAAAAAGATGAGGAGAATGACTCAACAGCCACTTTTACAGCTGAGAGCGAAGGGGAGGACAGGGATGCCGAGGAGGACGGGGGATTCGGATACGTAGCAGATGGAGAGTTGTCTCCCCAACTGACTCCTAAATTTGCCCGATTGTTGTCAGAAGACGAGTTTCTCCCAACTGCTACTTCAGGAAGTGCAGAATCAACTGTGGGAGGGGGAGTGTTCTGCCCCACAGCCATCTACAGACCATTTGTGGATAAAGCTCTGAAACAGATGGGACTACGTAAACTGATCCTCAGACTGCACAAACTGATGGACCGCTCTCTTCAGCGGTCCAGAGCAGCGCTGCTCCGCCACACTCCTGCACTGGAGGTGAGAGTATAGTATCTGCAGGCCGCACATGCTTAATGATAAGCATTTAATCCAAAAGTAAATAATCTTCAATTAAACAGAACCTCATGTTAGGGTTATAAAAGTGTCTCAAGTGTCTTAGTAAGGTGTTGCTTCACCTTGAGCATCCAGAACGGCTTCCATCTCGTAGATTCTGAGTCTCTGAACTCTACTGGAGTTTGACAACAAGAAATCTCAACATAAAAGTTAACATACTACTAATTTTCCTTAAACCATTCAGTGAGACCTTGTGCTGTGTATGGAGGCATCTACATTTATTATAGTGTTAACTTTAGCACCTGGTTTTGATTTAGTCTTTTGATGAAAATATGTTTGATTTTTGTTAGTTTTTTACTCGAGTGTTGGTCACTGACGTCTCACTTTCGTCACACATTTAATGTCTTCTAAGCATTTTAAGGCTACAGATGTTGCCATCTGCCTGTGCAGTTACTATGGTTACAGGTGTCTCTCACAAGGTGTCACTCTGCTCTGCAGTAATACGCTGTCTGACTGACCCCACTAAATCCAGTCAGCATTTCCAAACTGTCTGTTTGAATAGAGCCGCTCTCTCTAGCTCTGTACAGTTCTTCCTGTTAAGCGAGCATTACTGCAGCTCCCTGCGCTGTTCACTGCTTCACATCTACAGAAGTTGATTCTTACGTTACCATACTTCTTTATAAATGTTGGTATGCTGCCTGCATGTTTTCGTAGTTTGTCTCAGCTGTTTTGTTGCAGCTCATTGTCTAATTCTTTATGGATGAAATTAGTCCAGAAAATCTGGAAGAACAGGTAACATCAGTAACATTACTGACAGACCCATAACTTTGCAAGGTGTTTCTTATCAGAGTCAGAATCAGGTTTATTACCAAATAAGTTTTCACGTATGAGGAATTTGCTTCGGTGTTTTGGTGCAGAATACTTATCACAGTAGTTGGGAAAAAATAAAAAGACAGATAAAGCACATCCTGCAAGTCAGGAAGCATAAATGGAAAACAGAAAAAAGAAAATCAACAAAATGCAATGCAAAATATGAAAAAATTATATAAAATAATACAAATATTAACAGTATTGCATCAGGACAAGTGACTAAATCTTCTTCATCTACACGAGTGATATTTTGGGCAGCAGAGGAAACTAATCAGAGGGTGTAGTGTGTGTTCCCTCAGATGCAGATTGTTGAATAATACTTTGCATTAAAACATGTCCCTCTGTTCATATTTCACATTGTTTAGTTTGGATTCTTTGACAAAAAATGTTATAAATTTCATCATAGTTCTCAAAAGTAACTTTATATTTAGTTTTAATCTATTTTTCGTCGTGAACAATAGGTCAATTAATATTTTTCACCAAATTAACACTAATATGTTGTGACTGCACTCATTTATTCAGGTTTTTCCTTTATTTGTATATATAATATATGAATAATAGGACCCCACTGAATGTTTGTAATATATATACTGTTTTCTGTGCAAATATTAGTAATTCAATCAAGCATTTGAGAAACAGCAGTTGGAGGTGTTCTCACAGATAGGAGCTTACAAGAAATCTGAGCCCAGACTGTAAACAACATAGGATCTGTTGACACAGTGAGAAAGCTAGACAAAAACCAAAAAAAAAAGGAGCAGTTAAGAAAAAAGGATTATTTTTTACTTTACTATAATGGATGATGAGCTCATCTGGGTGTTGGAAAAAGTGAGCTTTGACAATTTAGTGTAGCATTTTCGGGAAGTTCCGACACTATCCTCTTCCAGCAAATGTACAAGGAATGTGAGCACTTCTTGGATCGCTGATGTGATTATGAAGGAAGGAGGGGGAGACGACTTGTAGCTGTGAAACGCTGGTAACAGGGCGTCTTTGCAAAGTTCTGGATCAGGTTGATGTTTTTTGGTCATGTATATCCTACTATTAAAACACAGTTTGAATAAGATTTATTAAATGGAAAAATAAAACAAAAAAACTACTTTGAATTTATTATAAAGCCAAGTGTTTCCTCTGTTACTATAACAGCATGTATCCACTAAAACCTGCTAAATTAACTTCCCTGGACCTATCTTCCACCTGCAGTTTGCAGACTTCCCAGACCCCATGCTTTACAGTGATTACCTGCCAGAGCTGTCGCGCCATGTGTCCTGCAGTGGTCCGGCAGATCCGGAGCTTGGAGCAGACCAAGTGTCCTGGGAGGATTTGCTGGACATGGACCTGCCATCCTTCCGGCCGGCATTCCTCGTGCTGTGCAGAGTCCTCCTCAATGTCATTCACGAATGCCTTAAACTGCGACTTGAACAGAGGCCTGCTGGAGAGCCTTCACTGCTCAGCATCAAACAGGCAAGCAGCTGTTGAAACTCTTAGCATTATACTTTCTAGGTGACTCTTCTCTACATATTGTGCAATTCATGCTGAATGAATTAACACTTTTTACATCTGACATAACATACATCTTTTACTTTCTTTGTGACTTTCTATATGGATACAAAATGGGCTGGCAGAAATGCATTTTATTCCTTCAGTTTGATTGGATTT
>NW_019471699.1:0-1840 GCF_002814215.2 Seriola lalandi dorsalis
TTCCACTGAACAGTTCGAGAACGATATGCTAGGCTTTTCAGCTGATCATGCACAAACACACATGTACTCTAACAGTCAAGTGCATCTGCACATGAGAGCACACACATACACACACACAACATGCGCTCACACACACTCACACAGAAGCATGATTTCCCACTTGTGTGTGAGCCAGCCATTGGAGAGAGCAAGAAGACAACTGACAGCCAAGGCAATGTGCTGATGGTAAGCAACATTCTCCTGGAATTCTTGAAAGCCGGGACAGGAGGGAATGTGTGCATGTGTGTGCCCGCGTGTGTGTGTGTCAGGGATTCACATAATGGGGCAGAGCTTCATACTGTAATTCTAATAGTGATTTTTCGTACTACTTGAGATAAATTTATTTTTTACTGCATGGAGGCGCGGCAGTAAAACCAGCATTCCTCTTCTGCTCTCCACGTGTCAGAGTACAGCATCTCATGCTCAGTGCCTGAAAGAGTGGACAGATACGAAACTTCAACATGCATGTGCTGATCTCTAATGAGCCACGGCCCCCTTTACCCTCATGTCACATGTAAAAGTTTGCCTCTTTATTGTCTATTGACTTAATGTGATCTCTGATCCAGTTTTCTTTTGTCTTCTGGGATTTTTTTTTCCAGGTAAAAGCTTTCCCTGCAGGATTGTGGGGGGCAGTCCTAGATTAGTTGACTGACCGGCGCCTGCAGACCGTGCAAATTCATCTGAGATATCAAGTGTTTTCAAAAAGAAATCTTTGCATACTCAAATTTGATTTCCCTCTGTGTTGAGTTGGTACTCAGTGGTGTTCTTTGACTCAGTATGAGTTGTCTGTCTCTTTTTCATTTTTGTCACTGTGTGGTTGATGATGAAGTGTGTCTGTCTTGCCACATCTCCCATTGCACAGAACTTATCAAACATTATTTCCCTCTTTGACTGAGTGATTTGCATTGGTTACGACCAGAAGCACAGTCTCTTTCCCTGACCTTTCGTTGCAGAACATACATGAATGTTTTTTGGAACTCACATAGATTTGCAGTTTTCATAATTCTTTTCTTCTAGTCATCAGGGTCTCTATTTCTTTTCCGTCCTCTTTGCTGGATCTCACTCTTATGGTTGATCTCTTCAGCACTCACTGGCTCTAATGTCAGGACGACATGCTCTTCCTCTTCTTCTCTTTCCCGGTGCCTAGATGACATAATGCCGCCAATGTGTGTGATTTTAGATAGCGTGCCTGTCGATTAATGGAATTTTTATTTTATACAGCTATTACATTTACAGTTATTTTATACATATAACAGCGAGGTGGAATAAAGGTGCAACATTAAGCAGGCTATGTAATATAGGCTTGGTGTCTTGAACCTGGCTCACTGCATTTCCTGTACCCTTTCCCCAGTCATCACCATTGTCTGCGGCTGTCCCTCCTCTATTATACGATAATATACGATATTGAATTCTGGGTGTTTTCATTTGTCCTATCATCATCCAGCTGCTCCTCTTTTAGAAATATGCTGAATAACACTTCTTCAGCAGTTGAAAATGGTTTTTCTTGTGTTGGTTGATCTACATGGCTTACATGTGGTGTCAGCTATATTGACTAATGTGATATCCATACGCTTTACCCACAATACATTTCTCAATGTATTGCACTTACGCCCTTTTGGCGCCAACTGGGGTCAGTGTGTTTGTTTTAAGTCCTTTGCTTTTTGATGAATAACTCAAAAATGATTAAGAATTCATTTGTGTCCCATTGGCAATAGAAAGAGCCTATATATCTCCATTTTGCCCAAAATGTCACTTAATGCCCCTCCGGTTCTCACCCCTTGATATAAAACGAATGTCGAAA
>NW_019471700.1:0-11382 GCF_002814215.2 Seriola lalandi dorsalis
GTGTGTGTGTGTGTGTGTGTGTGTGTGTGTGTGTGTGTGTGTGTGTGTGTGTGTGAGAGAGAGAGAGACAAAGAAGCTGTGGGAAGGGGACTTTCCTCAGCCTCTATCACACGAGAATGTCCAATGAACTGTGAAATAAAAATCATAGATCCAGTGAAGAACATGGCACTCTAAATTTCACTGACAGGTTTATCTCTAAATATTTCTCTATAAAATGTTCCTCCTTTTTTTAAAAAAGAAAAGTCTGTGTCCTCTGTGTGACGGGGTGTGTCTGCACATGAGTGTGTTTGCATGTGCGCTCCATGTGCATGTTCTCTGGTGGCAACTTGCCATCCAGCAGGTGGCCTAGCCACCGGGCAGCTTGCCCCGTCATGCACACAGTTGTGCCCCACTTCCCTTGGGAGCCTTGGCATCCCCCCGTGATCTGACTCCTGCACCAGAAAGACTGCTGCAATGACTCTCTCTTTTAAATTTATTATATTGTTTATTATGTCTATAAATAATATGATTCAGTGAAAATAACTTGCAGATTAATTAAGTATTTGTCCAAGTAAACGTTGATGGTTCCATCTGAAGACTGAGAATTTACTGTTTTTACTTGTCTTACATGAGAAATTGAGTATTTCTGGGCTGTTGTACAGTCAAAACAAGATGATGGCGATTCGACATCATGACCTTGAAAAATGTGATGATAAAAATGATTGTTAGTTGCAGCCTTACATGTCAGAAAGTAAAGCTGTGTGGCTCATTTATAGTTTTTTGAACAAGAATGTAATGGAGGTCTGTGGCACAGAACAATCCATGTCTGGCTTTTGTTAGTAGAATATGCACACTGTTGGTTTTGGTATCACTGGCTTTATCCTTTAAGCAGCATGGTCTGCCTGATCCATGTCTTCCTGTCTCTCTCTATGTTTTTCTTTCCCATCACAGTGTTTACCGTCATCCACACATCTGTTGCTCTGTTTGTTTCTCAATGACAAACGTCACTAAATTAAAAAATAAATTAAAAAATTAAAAAAAGGTATCTTGACTTTTACGTTTTTATGAAATATGGATCTGGCAAATGTGTTAGTAGCACATTTTTAGCCTCCCTGGGGATGGGCACATCTATGAATGCTCTGGATATTGAAGTGAATTCCAGGCTTTGGCAGTGTCCGCAGACAAGCGAGAGGAAATGAGTCCAGTGATGCTTCTTTTAGCTGACCTAGCTCAGAGTTATAGATTATAATGTAATGGTTAGAATTTATAACCGTGACCCAGCTTTGTTTTGTCTCCGTATTCTCATGTTTGAGGTGGATGAAGATAAAGTGATGCTGTCACTCTCATCATATTCACCACAAAATAACCTCCTTTAGTTTTGTTATTGTTCTTCCGCTGCTCAGTCGCACCTGGTAAATACACAATATCTCAGTGTCCACTCTGCTCTTTGTGTTTATCAATCCCCAATTTTCTTTAGTTTTCATCTGAAACTGGATCCTTTATTCAACACAGCAGGAGTATGATTGAATTCCCGCCCCTCCTTTATTTGTTCTCATAAATAATTACAGGATTCACGTCCAATCATGACTTGTCCAGGCTTTTATTTCCACCATGTTAGACTAATGTAATGGCCTTTTCTCAGGCGTCCCTCAACGTCATCTCATTGGGAGTCCTCACAAAGATCCCAACATCTCCTGACATGATTTTCTGACCCTCATCTGATAGAACTATCATTTATTTACCACATAACTGGTACAAAATTTCAGAAGATATAAGATTTACCTTGATTTTTAACAATCTTTAAATCCAAACTTGTGTATACTCCGCTGCCTTTGACCCAACTTGCTTGAATGCACTAGAGGTTTAATAAATCTTCTATCACAAAATATGTAATTTTATATAACAAATGTAATATACATAAATGTACTGAATGTAGTAATATTTCTGGAAACTGCATTCGAAAAAGCAGCCACACACTGTTAACTGGTAATATTAAACTGAGAGCGATCACAGTCTGGTGAAAATACATATCAAATATATTCCTTATATATGTTATCATATTGCTCAACCCCTCCTTGCACTTATACCTTAACTTATCTTGTTTTTTTTTTGTCAGTATTATGTTGTATGCACTTTATGTTCTCTTATTGTAAGTTTCTGTCTGATGTATTACAGTATCTACATAAAGCACTTTGAATTGCCCGTGTGTTTGAAATACTGCATACTTTCCTCGTCTTCTCTTGCCTAAAGCTTTCCATTCATTCCTTTTCTCCTCTGTCGTTACATATTCTCCTCTTTCTTCTCCTTCGTCTCTGACACTGCTGGTTCTTTGAGTCTCACACTGACCTGTATCTCTCTGTAGTCCCGTCACATCGTGAAGATTCAGTTCAGAGAGTTTGCTTTTGTTTTTCTTTCCCTTCAGCTCTCTTTTTGTCTCTGCGCCCTCAGTGTGTGCGTCTCGCTGCCAGAAGTTCCTGATCTCGCGGGTGGGCGAAGACTGGATCTTCCTCATTCTGCTGGGGCTGCTCATGGCTCTGGTCAGCTGGGTCATGGACTACGCCATCGCCTTCTGCCAAGAAGGTAGGAGAGAGACAGAGAGCAGGATAGAGAGAGGATGGAGTTGGAGAGACGGATGGGCGGTGAATGTAGGACTGTTGTAATAAAGTGCCATTTTTTTTGCCAGGCAGGGAAAATTATGCAGATTTCTGGTTTAGAAAAATAAATTAACTAGAAATATTTTGACCTTAATAAAATTATAAATTCCAATAAATACACAAAGATTTTTTATATTTTCTTTTTAGATTTAAGTTTTAGGTCCTCTTTCTCATGCCAATAAGAAATCTGTAAATAATCAAAATAACAACAGAGTGGCAAAACTGCTACTTTTACTGCAGGTGGTTAATATACTTGTACATTTGAAAAACAAAATCTAAACACAACAATTTGTGCAGTGTTTCTCCAGATGTGTGGCACAAATGTAGAAAAGAGGGAAAAAAATCCTCAGAAAATTACATTTTGCTGTGGATTTTTCTCTTCACTCTTGGAGAGATTATTCACCTGTGCATCAAGAGCTCCATTCACATCCACGCAAAACTTGACGAATCTGCAAACACAGGCAGACAACAAAACAGTTTATCACAGCCAACATCTGGTGAAGAGAGGGACAGATACTCTGGTTAAACCTCTGTTTAGTCTCTTCCTGCTCTCTGCGATTTACAAGATTCTGTCGTTGCTGTGCGATCACTGAATGAGCAGACGATCTGGATTTGAAACACAACCAGTTCACCGTGCAAACAGTTTTTTCTGCATTGAGACAATGGAGTCGCTATTTTATGGTCGCAAAGTGGTCAAGCATACATACAGCTCAGTAACAACACCTGCTGTTTGTTGTGTGCTTGGCTATATTGACATATAAAATGAGTCGTCACACGGGGCTCTGAAGCGGTCACGAGGTGATTTGACACATAGGAAAGTGGAAAAATGCTTTCCCCACCCAGTGCAAGGCAGGTGTTTCGAAATGTGTCCACTCTGAAGGATGTTTTTTGAAAAGAAAATGACAACTTGTTGCATATGTTTTCAGGTGGTGAGCAGGTGGAGAAAATAGTTGCATTCTCATTTGTAGCTGTAGCAGATCCAAGCAGATTTTCCTCCTCCTCCTTTTTAAATGGTAAATTTGACTGTAGGAGAGCTAAATGATGAATGAGGAGGGGGAGGCCACCAGGCTGCTAAAGGTGAAGAAAAATCCATGAATAAGGGTAAATCTTGATAGATGTGGGAATTGTCTGTTAAATGATTTAGTTTTCTCCTGCATTGTACTGTGATGAAGCTACTTATGTGTGTGTGTGTATGTGCAGCACAGAAGTGGATGTATGGTGGACTGGACAGTAACATGCTTCTGCAGTACATCGCCTGGGTCACCTACCCTGTAGTTCTCATCACTTTCTCAGCGGGATTCACACAGATACTGGCGCCGCAGGCTGTGGGTAAGACACATACACACACACACACACACACACACACACACACACACAAACACACACACACACCCACATACACACACACAAACTTAAATAATTTATGCATAAACATATGTATTCCTATCTCTAATTCATGGTCACATTTCTGTGTTTGGATAATGTAATTGGCCCTATAATGCACCATAAGGCCTCCAAGGACGTGCTGTACGTTTCCTAAAATATACCTCTGATGAGATGTGCATACAGAAAACTACATGAATATCAATCAGCCCCCCCACCCCCACCGCCACCCCTTGCTCTTCATTTATTCCTCTCACCCCTCTCTGTGTAATTGCTCTCTTTCAACTCATCCTTTTTCTCCAATCCATCATCCCACCTGGCACTTCTTTGTTTTCATTTTCCAGGTTCAGGTATTCCTGAGATGAAGACGATACTGAGGGGGGTGGTCCTGAAGGAGTACCTGACCTTCAAGACGTTTGTGGCCAAAGTCATTGGTCTGACCTGTGCCCTGGGTAGTGGGATGCCCCTGGGGAAGGAGGTAGAGGGTTTATTTTTCCTTCATCTCCTCCGATCGCATAACACGAGACAGATAGCTTGACAGTTTTTGAAGTTTCTTGTCAAGAGGATATAATAATCCTCTAGAATCATTATAGTCATGGCTGCGAAAATAAAAGAGTGATTTACTGCTAAGAACACTTGCATTTCCCATTTGGGGGGGATAATAAAGTTGTTTGAACTGAATCTGAGCTGGGTTTAATCTAGCAAAGGTTTAGAGTAATGCCCCTGAACTTGAGCACAGCATGTTCTGCTCAGCGCTAAAATGTGCTTTCAGTCACAACCTGTTTGCTAACATCCTTATCTCTCTCCCCTGCCCTCCCTCTCAGGGACCCTTCGTTCACGTTGCCAGCCTCTGCGCCGCTCTCCTGAGCAAATTCATGGCTGCTGTTTTTGGGGGGATTTACATGGTGAAAATGGTAAGCACCTTTTAAACTCTTCCACAAATTTTCAGGCAAATAGATGCACAAATTCAAACTTGTTTCAGTTACTGAGCTTTGGGGACATTCACTGATTATGCCTCTAACTGGAGCATTCATCATTTCAGCTAAATGTCCTCTCGTAGGCGTGAAATCAAAAAAAGAAGTTTGGGTAGTTTCATAGGTGAATTCAGTCGTTCTAAACTGCAGCTACAGCCCTGTACTGAAGTGTTGTTTCCAATAATCTCCCTCATCTGATGATGATTCATTCATGAGTGTAATAAATCATCATTAATTGAATTAATGATCAGTGAACTTGTTCTGCTTTACACCGTACCTGTAGAAGTTTTGCCTTCCTCCCCTCAGTCAAAGCTGGAATAACTGTATTTCTTTTTTTACCCTGTGTTTAATGGAGGGAGACCAGTGCTCTCTTTTCAGGAACAGCCCATTCACACTCGCACAGTTTCCTGTATACATGTTCCTGGAAGCTGCCCAGTACAACCACAGTCTCATCTGTTGGCCAATGACCCGCTCCACTGGAGCATTTGAGGGGTTAAGGACTACTTCATTAGCCATCGACAATTTGGGGATCAACCAGGGGACCTTTCTAATGCTAACCACTTCTTTGGCCATCTGCCCTTCATGCCTCACTACTAAATGTGCCAAATGGCGGTTTCTAAATAGACATTTTGTTTGAATTTACCTTGAGGGACTTATTTCAAATGCTTGTTTACCATGTAATGTAGTTGAAAATGTTCGTATGATCAACGTGTGGTGAGTTATCTGTGAGAAAAAAAGTAATTAAACAATAAAATGTGCTCAGGACGTCAGCAATGTTTTAGGGTGGATTTTTCCTTTAACCCTTAAACTAATCTAAAATAACTCATACAACAATACAAGGCAATTCAGAAGCTATGTACATTATTGTACTAGACATGACTTGAACATGTGTATGAAACTGTGCATATATATATAATATATATATATATATATATATAGATATTTGCAGAAGTAAGAGTCAAGTAGTATCAGTCAAGTATCATATGAAATATACATAATTTATTTATAGTTCTGGTTATGCAGCTATAAAAGTGAATACAAAATATATGGAAAATACAGTTTTAAATGATAGAAGCTAATAGGAAATTGAAAAGAAAAGTCAAAAGTGAGTGAAAAGGAGGAAAACGAAGAAAGAAAACCGAAAGAACAACACAAACACAGCTGCACGATGAAAAGTCTTTGACATTTCTTTGACTTTCTGCCACTCTCCAGGATACACTCTCGCCTCCACTCATGTGAGACCTCACCCCGGGCTCCTGTCTCTTTCTGCACTGGACAATGTGCTGTACGTCTCCTTCTGGGAGAGCTCTCCTCTGTTTGTACCAACAGCACCAGCACTCCCATCAGTAATGGAGGAAGATAGACTTGAGGGATGCGGAGGAAGAAAGGCACAGTTAGAGAGACTCAAGTAGTCCAGGGGTCGACCACGGCCATTAAACATGATCAGTCTGGGAACATGTTAATTCAGTCCACTGTGGAATCAAGACGGTGTTTGCCGAAGCTCATTCGCTGCTTGTTTGATTCTGTGTGGCTTGGATAATGAGTTGGATGTCTTCCAGGAGGAGGATAAAAAAAGGTAACCTCTCCACTCACACAGATGGCACTCACACATATTTCTGTCTGTTTTTTTCTTCTTCTTTTTTTTTCACTTTTACCACTAAAGGAAGAGCCCTTTGAGGGATGCAAGGTATGAACGCATGAGTCAGATAACTTCTTTATTGCCAATTCCATCTACATTAATAATCCATGCTGCCCATTTCAGAGGCTGAGATAGATTGATGCCTTTCCATTTGTCTGCGCTGTGTTTGATCCTGTTCAGTGAACCGTCGCAGCGAGGCATCGATCTGTGTTGCCTTTGCTTGAATACAAACATCTCATTCCATGATTTCAGCACACAGTCCTGCGTTTTCAATTCTGGCCTCCTATATCTCACCGCTCATATATGTAATCTCAATGAATGTGAGAAGATTCAGCAGCAGCTCTACAATAAAACTGTTGCATTTGTAAACAGTTGGTGACTTTGGTTTTTCATGACAAATGCATTTGTTGTGTATTGTGTGTTTGTGGCATTTGCACGTACATGTACACCTGTTGGGATTTGTGTGTGTGTGTGTGTGTGTGTGTGTATTTTCTTGAATGCACGGCTCTGTTTGTGTGTGTGTGTCTATCTGTGTGTATATCTGATTCTGTTCGGACAGAACGAGTTGAGGAACACAGAGATGCTGTCAGCTGCCTGTGCAGTGGGTGTGGGCTGCTGCTTCGCTGCCCCTATTGGAGGTAAGACAACATGACTGCAGCCTCTGATTGAATGGTATCTAATTATGGTAGATAATTATGGGAGCTAATTAGATGAGGAGAATATTTACCCCGCTGGCAGCAGAGGATGCCACTCTTGGTCAGTCCATCAGTCTAACTCTCATCCAGAGCGGCATACTCTATCTCAACAGCTACTGGCCAGAATAAATTGTTCATGAATATTCATGTCAAAGAATGTTTCCCAATATTTTTGATGACTCTGTGATCTTTCCCCTGGTGCCACAGTCAGGTCAAAAATCACTTGATCATTCACTTTAGTCCACATCAAGGTATCTTTAAAGCTGGAGTGCCGGACTTTTACATGCAAATGAACATCTGTTACATTCAAGCCCTTGCCAAATGAGTTTGCACAAGGCTGATTAAACCTATCAGCGCCATGTAAATCTCTATCAAACAGTCTTACTCAGCAGATGGAGTTGCCCACTTGTCTTGGAAATGTAAATGTTCAAATTTAATTTTCTTTCTTCTTAGCACTGAAAGGAATTCCCTTTCATGTTGGCTTAAAAGACCCTTTTGACCTTGAAAACAGTATCTCAAAATTTATCTTGAACTTTTCTATGAGACCACCTTTAGAAAAAATTTATATTTTGTACACAAAAAATTTCCATGAAACGTGTCAGGCACTTTGAGATAATACTTTGAACAAACTCAAGGTCCTCTTACTAGCTTTTTCCCAAAGCTTTGAGTGGCATAACACAGTCTTTCTCACGTCATCTGCTGATCAAGGCTGTGATAATGAAGACCAAAAAAAGCCAGCAAGAAAGCCTTGAGTTATGATTATTTTGTCAGATTCCTGTGTGTATTGTTTGCGCAGAGTAGAATAGAATAGATGCTTGTGGCTACACATCAAGATGCAAGTGGAGCTTGTTTTTGGCACATGATTGACACCATGCCTCATTCATTTCAATCAACTTGACCAGATCGCACTGACATACAGTACAATATATACTAGACATTCACTTACCAGAGAGAGGATTCATACACATGCAATGGAGCTTTTTCAAAACAATGAACAACACAAAGAGGTCAAGAGAGAAGGTAGAAATTACTGTGTTGTCTTATTTCAAGGTGTGCTGAATGCTAGTTATGACCGGAGAGAACTGCCTATAAATGTGGAGGCCTGTGGGACGATGTGTTAAATGTTGCCAAACCAAAAACATTTAGCTATAATTATCAGAGCTGTTGATTATTTGACACTTTTCTTTGTTATAAATAAGAGTAAACTAAATATCTTTGTGTTTTAGGCTGTGATGTTACCTGGGGTTGTGGGAAATTGGGAAATAAGAATAGTATTTTATACTATTTCCTGTTATTGTATAGACAAAATAATCAACACATTGATCAATAATGAAAGTAATTATTAGCTGCAGCCCTAATAATGATGCTCTCTAGGATATGTGATTAAAGTGTGATCAAGAAATGGTTCTGTGAAGCCTTTGTGTGGGAATAAATATGTGTGTTTCTGTGATGCAGGGGTGCTGTTCAGTATTGAGGTGACTTCAACGTTTTTTGCTGTGAGAAACTACTGGAGGGGCTTTTTTGCTGCCACCTTCAGTGCCTTCATATTCAGGGTGCTGGCAGTGTGGAATCAGGAGGAAGGTAAGACATAAAAAAAGACTTGTTCTGTCCGTTTATTAATGTCCTTTTCCTACCTTGTGTTTGTGTATTTCTGTGTGTTTGTGACTGTACCTGTGTCATTATGTGTGTTTTCTGTTTTCTGAAACAATGATGATAAAAAATCTCCATATTATATTATATTATATTAATAGTCAGTGTAATGACATTTTGCTGTAGAGTCTCCACACAGTGAGAACAATCCTCTTTTTTCCTCAGAGACCATCACTGCTCTCTTTAAGACTCGTTTCCGTCTGGACTTCCCGTTTGACCTTCAGGAGCTGCCAGCGTTCGCCATACTCGGGTGAGTGTGTTTCTCTGGATTGACGCCACATTAAACTGATCCTAGAGCAGTTTGGCGCCTGGGTTAACAAGGAGAGCGCTCTTATTCAGCCTCTCCCTCCACATTCACATTCCCGTACTGAGTCTGAAGGTTGATTTGTATTCGATGAACGAGGCATGAAATTAGTTTTTGCCTCCGGTGATTACATATTTGATTTGTTTGATGCCAAAATACTGCAATAGAGAAAACAATGAATAAACATTGTTTGGCTTCCTGTCAAAGAGCCTCAGAAAAAGTGACTGACTTAACCAGGTGAAGCAAAGCTGAAGCTGTGTTAGTGGAGTGATTGTGTTTCAGGTTTTGTTTTGTCCCAGGATGCTCATCTGTTTCACCTTCAACCGACCAAACATGTGTGTCTTTGTCTGTCTGTAGGATTGCCTGTGGTTTTGGTGGCGCTCTGTTTGTCTACCTGAACCGGCTGATTGTAGAGTGCATGAGGAAACAGAAGACTATTAACAAGTTCTTACTGAGGAAGTGAGTATCTGAACCCTCATGTTAAACAGAACCTTAACACTTAGTGGAGCAGTTTGACCTTTTGGGAAATGCACTGGTTAGCTTTCTTACTGAGAGTTAGTTATGAAGATTGAATCACTCTCACCTCTGTACATTAGATACGAGGCGACAGCCAGCAGCTCGTTAGCGTAGCTTAGCACAAAGACTGGAAATAGGGGGAAGCAACTAGCTTGGCTCTGCCTAGCACCTCTAAATCTCACTAATGAACATGTTATGTCTGGGCTATGTATTAATGAGCTCCAGAAGTGCTGGTAAGCACATTAATTTACCTTCAGACAGAGCCAGGCTAGCCTTTTTCCCTGGTTTACAGTCTTTGTGCTAAGCTAATTGTATCCAGGCTCCAGCATCATATTTTCACATTTTCTGATCTAACTCTCAAATAAGTGTATTTATCCAAAATTTTGAACTATTCCTTTTAAAATCCTGAAAAATATTAAACATGAATCTAGAAAAGCCACATTTCGACATGTTAAACTGTAATTACATCCAGGAGAGATCAAAATCTTGCTCATGTGCCCCTGATCTTGTGTTTAAAATTGGCTTGGTGTCTTGTGTCACAATGTTAATGTAGTTTTGGGATATTTAGGTAAAGTCCTTGTACAAATTGGGTCAGTTTCACCCACATCACAGGGAGCTATTTTTAGCCTTTCCATCGTCACCACCCAGAAATCAAGAATGCACATACAGCGTGACAAGCACACCCATTAATGACCCCGCAGTCCCTCTCTCCCTGTCAGGCGTCTGGTGTATCCTGCACTCGTCACCCTGCTCGTCTCCACACTCACGTTCCCTCCGGGCTTCGGGCAGTTCATGGCTGGACAGGTGGGAATGTACTTTCACACTCTTCTGACAGTATGAAAGCATGTCTCTGCTGTTGCTAAATGATTGATGGTAATTTTAAATGAAGTGAGAGCTGGTGTCAGGTTGTGGGTCATTTTTTTTGTCCCTCATATTTGATAGCTTATAGTTATTGAATGCTGCCATGTTTCCTGATGGATTACTGTTAAGACAATGTTCTTTGCAGAGTCACAGTGCACAGAGCGCGTGCAGATCTTATGGCTAAAAATACGAAGCAAAAATCTAAATCAAATATTTTCTTTTTTCTTTATTGTTTGAACAAATGCAAATAACAGAAAACTGATGCTGATGTTTACGCCATAGTGTTATTATTGTTTTCTATTCAGGCTTTTCTACCCACGCTTCTCAGCCTGATGAATGTTAAGAGTTGCTTAATGCAAAACCTGCTGGATGCAACATCACAGTACTTTTGAAAAAATAAAATCAAGACATAAGCTTGTGGTTCAAAATGAGTGGATGTGGACACATTGTGCTGTGCTGCCACTGGAAAACTTATACAAATGTCAAAAAAGTGAAATGTAGTCTGAGCTTCTGTAGGCTGGATTATAGAGCACACAGTGTTTTGAGCCAAAGTTGCCCTTGCACCTGCCACACTGCAAAGTCATCCTGCATAGCAAGCCATATAGTTTCATTTTAAGCCTTTCAGACTCACAACAAGAAGGAAAAAAATCTGCCAGTGGGTTGAGAGAATTTTTTGTTCCAGTGCAGTTTTCCTCCTTTTCAGATAGCGATGCTCATTTATGGAAAG
>NW_019471701.1:0-1840 GCF_002814215.2 Seriola lalandi dorsalis
TTTTTTTTGCATATCGCGCAGCACTAATCCGGATTATTGTCTGAATCTGCACCAAACTGTACAAACTCATAGATGTTGACACCATAAATATGTCAGATTTTTTATGAGAATTGTGAGTGAGAATTATGAGAAAGTGTCAATAAATGCCCTATATCACAATGTTAAATAAACTGATAAAATTTGTGGATCTGGCGCGTTAATCAGATTAGCACTAAAATTTAATGAGTCCTTCCCTGGGCCATCCCTCCACCAAGTTTGGTGCAGGTTCAATGCTTTTTACATAATCCTGCTGACAAACAAACCAACAGACACGGGTGAAAACATGACCTCGTTGGTGGAGGTAATAATGGAGGCTATGATCAAATATATTTGGATCTTTCTGCTGTTTTTCAGAGATTCATCATTACCCTGTCTATGCTCGCTGACTTGCAGCTCACCTCCTCATCTAACAATCAAAAATAAACTTTGTCGGTCTCTGTCAAATGAACCATTATACTGAATACAATACGTCTGGCAAACAAAACTTCTGTTTGTCTTGTTTTGGTCTCTAACAATGCCTTTTCTTTTGCAATGTGGGGCCTTCCAAAGCATCCCCTGCAGACTTCTTGTTGTTTGAGGCCAAGGTTGGGCAAGACAGCCCTGGACTGAATGTTTACATAAATGAGCCAATTTAGCTGCATTTCACAGAACTGGACCGGCTGGCAGACTGACTAGCTGCTTTAACCACACACAGACACGGACGGACGCTGACAGAGACTCACAATAAATCACATAAACAAATTACCAAGTGGCAAAGTGCAAAACAAGATATCTTTATTCACCAGTGATGGCGGTGGTGGTCATGGTATTCCCAGAAAATTTAATTCCAAAAGAAGACAAATCAGGAGAGATAAAACAGGCGAAGAAGCAGAACATCACAGACCATCACAAATATCAAAGTCACAGAGGGAAAGAGGCATTTTTGAAAACAGAGACTGTGCTGCGGTTGCGAAAACCTGACGTTTCAGGTTGTTAGTGTCACTGTCAGCTTGGCCTGGTATGAAAGCAGAGCGGGAGGCACTGCACCAGAAAACCAAGCCAGGCTAGGCCATGACAGGCCAATGACCAAGGTAGAGAAAAGGCTAGAAAGATGACAAAAAAGCAGGCGTAAACTGAAATGAGCACAAACACTCAACACACACACACACACATTCTGATTGTGCCAATCCGGTGCCAGTAAATTGCTCTGTGCTGGAGAGCTTAGGGAGGCATCAGAGAGCCTGGGCAGCATCCTGCTCTGAGCTGCAGATCCCAAGCCGACTGAATGTGGATGCTTGGCCCAGTCGGCTGGATCAGCCGCTAATACACAGCCTGGGACCAGGGAATTACTGAGTAAGCACTGAGCCCCATGCAGTCGCTAGCAACACGCACGCACCAACGGGCACATGCACACAAAAAGAGGGGTGCATGCTTGGTCACAGGAATGCACGACATGCTTGCAGATTGTCCTGCCATGAAAACAGACAAAGGTGCAGCCAGATACTGTGGCATACATCTCCATGGACGCTAGTGAGGCAATATGGCTGAAATTAAAACAATATACAAACTATGTCTTTTCTTGTATGTCAGGCTTTGGCAAATTTAATGGAAACCATATAACATTATCAAAGTAAGCGCAATTAACTGTTCATGTGTAAGGCAAGAACTTAAGCACACAGACAATAATGCTGAATAAACGCCAGTCGTACTTGATTGCCTACATCGAATGTCAAAGGGAACACAAACATCCAGCTGTCTAAGCCCACAACTACTGACAGGATTACAGTTTTAACACCCTCTTCCTGTATCTACAAATCAGCTT
>NW_019471702.1:0-1839 GCF_002814215.2 Seriola lalandi dorsalis
AGTGACAGCTTTGCTGTATATCCGCATGGATACAGGTGGATGCTACTAGTCAGCTGATAGCCGCACAGGTCGTGAAGGAGCCAGTGATTGTGAAGCATGAATGAAACAGCTGATACCAGAATTCAAGTTTGACTTCAATGCTTTACCTGATGCTACGGCCCATTACATTTAGCACTTCAAAGCAAATCAGTGGGTCATTTGTTAGATGACACAGGGATTTATAATAGATATATTTGATATATTTTAGAATTTACATTACGATGAGTGACTTGACCCTCTCCCCTCTGTAGTTTGTAGACAGTGACAACCTGTTGACGAACCCTCGTGTGCTGAACCTGATGATGGCTGAGAACATGACCCTGGTGGCTCCCATGTTAGAGTCTCGCTCTCTCTACTCAAACTTCTGGTGTGGCATCACCCCACAGGTACAGTTTAAACTTTAACTTCATCCATATGTCTGTGCATCAGCTAGATTTATGACCTCAACCTGGTGTTCTTCATCTCTCTCCTCTCCGTCAGGGTTACTATAAGCGAACCCCAGACTACCAGCCGATCAGGGAGTGGAAGCGGCTCGGCTGCTTCCCTGTTCCCATGGTGCACAGCACCTTCCTTTTAGACCTGCGTCGTGAGTCCAGCAGGGACCTGACTTTCTACCCCCCTCACCCAGATTACAGCTGGGCATTCGATGACATCATGGTGTTTGCTTTCTCAGCACGTCAAGCGGGTCAGTCTGAAACTCGCAACAAACTACCAGAATTGTGGCAGGGGTGTAAATGCCTCATGGCAGCTTCAGTCTGATGGAGTGAGGATCGTTAGTGTTTTCATTAATTTATTGGCAGTTGATTGCGAAACTGGTTTTGCTATAAAGCATGTGTGTGCTGCAGTATAACACTGAGGGCTTTTTATATAATTCATGCACATGTGTCAGATTACGGCAGATGAGTGAGTGCAGAGATAAATGGAGCCATGTGTGGATCTTGACTGTGCATGTGTATTCTTGGGAAGTGTGCAACAATATCAGTGTTGTTACATTTTTGTGTGTGATGCGGGTAATCATCCACTGGGAACAAACAGGCACAATAAAACCTTCATAGACAGCAAGTGTGTTCAGCATATGTCCTCCAACTCCGTAAACAGTAAACACATAAAAACATTTGCACAAATGCATTTGCACAAATTCTCTGATCCTGTCAGACAGATATACAAATACAAAGAGAAGAGACACAGTTCCTTCCATCCCACATTAGATTCAGCACTAACAACAATGCGTTAAATTATACATGCTGTTATACAGTGAAATATCCAACTTCTGACAAAAGGGATCAAACAAGCAAACAAATTGAATTCATAAGAAAATAAGATGCAATTTTGTTCATTTGAACACACTCAGGAGGTTTCTGCAACAGCCCAATAGCTTATAGAAGCTAATATTAGCTAATGCTAGCAGATGTTTGTACAGTGTTGTTCTAATGACTCTCTCTAATTCTGTTGTGTGTTCCCAGGTGTGCAGATGTATGTGTGTAACAGAGAACACTACGGTTTCCTGCCTGTCCCTCTCAAGGCACAGCAAAATGTGGAAGATGAAAGCGAGAGTTTTATACACACCATCACAGAGGCTTTGAGTGAGTAAACACACACACACACACACAGACACACACACAAACACACACACACAGACACGCGCGTTTTCCAGCTGTTGTGACTCCACTATCCGTCACTCCTTGATTACTTTACCTCTCATGTTTGTTTCTTCTTCTCCTTGACCTCCATGACACTCCTTGATTGCATCCTGTCAACCTGCTTTGCTTGTACTGTCCCTCCATCTCCTCCCCCCTCACT
>NW_019471703.1:0-1839 GCF_002814215.2 Seriola lalandi dorsalis
ATGTGTCAGATTACGGCAGATGAGTGAGTGCAGAGATAAATGGAGCCATGTGTGGATCTTGACTGTGCATGTGTATTCTTGGGAAGTGTGCAACAATATCAGTGTTGTTACATTTTTGTGTGTGATGCGGGTAATCATCCACTGGGAACAAACAGGCACAATAAAACCTTCATAGACAGCAAGTGTGTTCAGCATATGTCCTCCAACTCCGTAAACAGTAAACACATAAAAACATTTGCACAAATGCATTTGCACAAATTCTCTGATCCTGTCAGACAGATATACAAATACAAAGAGAAGAGACACAGTTCCTTCCATCCCACATTAGATTCAGCACTAACAACAATGCGTTAAATTATACATGCTGTTATACAGTGAAATATCCAACTTCTGACAAAAGGGATCAAACAAGCAAACAAATTGAATTCATAAGAAAATAAGATGCAATTTTGTTCATTTGAACACACTCAGGAGGTTTCTGCAACAGCCCAATAGCTTATAGAAGCTAATATTAGCTAATGCTAGCAGATGTTTGTACAGTGTTGTTCTAATGACTCTCTCTAATTCTGTTGTGTGTTCCCAGGTGTGCAGATGTATGTGTGTAACAGAGAACACTACGGTTTCCTGCCTGTCCCTCTCAAGGCACAGCAAAATGTGGAAGATGAAAGCGAGAGTTTTATACACACCATCACAGAGGCTTTGAGTGAGTAAACACACACACACACACACAGACACACACACAAACACACACACACAGACACGCGCGTTTTCCAGCTGTTGTGACTCCACTATCCGTCACTCCTTGATTACTTTACCTCTCATGTTTGTTTCTTCTTCTCCTTGACCTCCATGACACTCCTTGATTGCATCCTGTCAACCTGCTTTGCTTGTACTGTCCCTCCATCTCCTCCCCCCTCACTTTGTTTATCCAACCCCCACCTCCCTCTCATTTTCTCTCCCCCTTTGGCCTCCTTCACTGCTCTTCTCTCAGCTCAGATTATATATAAAGAAAATTAAATAAACCACCACAATCCAGGGGAAATTCAGTATTTCTCTGATCCTGTTTTTGCTGTTTTAACCTTTCGCCTCCTTCCTCTTTCTTTCAACAGTCGACCACGACATCGAGCCCTCTGAGCACCTGTACTCTTCGCCATCACTGCAGGACAAGATTGGCTTTGATGAAGTGAGTTATGAGTGTGCCGGCTCTGCCTGGAACAACAGGGGCTCAACAACTTCTGTGTCCCTGTCTATTTACTGTTAGAAGCAACTCTCACTTCCTGTTTTTGTCCCAGTTTGCTTCCTTTTCTTATGTCTCCTTCTGCTCCATCCTTTGCCCTTGCCCTCTCCTCAGAACTAAAAAGTCAGATAAGAACATATTTTATCTTAAATGAATATGTCTCCATTTTTTTCTGTTCAGATTCTCCTGATCAACCTGAAGCGCCGGCTGGACAGGAGAACCAGGATGTTGAAAACAATGTCCTCGCTGGGTCTACATGCGACACTGACAGACGCAGTGGACGGCAAGTAGGTCACAAACACACAATCCTGCACGCGCTCAATGATGTGAGCTGAGGGTTGATTTAACCCAGAACTAATCTCCTCAATAAAAATGACATTTTCCAACCTCAAACATCCGATGCACTCTGTCTCCGCTCCCTGAGTGTCAGCTGCGATAACGTTCAGTCTTCTGTCTCCTCTGTCACAGCTTTTCTGACATCTATATTCAAACATCCTGTCTGAACAGAGATTTGGTGTTTGCAGCGAAATGTTTGACTTTCCCTCCTCGGCGCTTGCTTTAATCCTCTGATGACAATGTCGTAATCCTTTTTCCAGCCTTAT
>NW_019471704.1:0-1839 GCF_002814215.2 Seriola lalandi dorsalis
ACAGAACTTGAGTAAAAAATAAAGAATTGACCAGTGTAGACAATGTAGAAGAAATTAGATTTGAGCAATGCTGTTACGATGTACGCACATTGGCGGCCTCTGGTGGAGGCCTTATGCATACCCAGTAGGAAGAGGATTAAGTAAGTTGTAATGAACTGTATGTACAAGTACAATTAAATATCATCGGATACCTGTAGTCTTCAGACTGTGGAAATCCTCTCTCCTCTCTCTTCATCCTGGCCAGAACAGCCCCTCCCTCTCTCTGCAGACTGACCAGTCGAGTGTCCTCTAGCACCTCTTTCATTGAAGCCCTCTGTTCCTGAATGCATTGCCGCACCTCCTGTGGCACATGCAATGTTAATATTTATGCACCAGTCCAAAATAAATATATTATATTATAGTATGAGTGTATGCATTTTACCTGGGCAGTGTCTATCTTTTTGCTGCCATCTACTTTTCTGATGGCCCTCTGCAGCAAACTGTCTGCCCCTTGCAGGTTAGTCATGAAGGAAACCAGCCTCTGGAAATTAATTAAGGTGAGAACTTATTGGAGTTAACAGACATATGTTGCACTGTAATGAAAACAGGGATTTTTTCTGGCAGACAGCAACTACATATCAGCAATCCGCTGCCTGCCTACAGAGAGAACAACGGGCAGTATCATCCTAAGGCCTATATATGTGTACTGAGGTGTGCTTATTAGTCGAAGCTCTCTAAACACAGGAGACCACTACTTTAACATCCTGTGTTGTTCATCTTTGCCTGTCTACTTTGTAGGCGACACAGCTACTCCCTAAAGCTGCTCCTAAGGATTGTTTTACATCAAAGCTTTATCTACTAGTTACTCTAATCACACTTTGCATACGGATGTCTATGAGTGGTTAAACCAAAGAATAATTTTTCCCTCTCAGTTTTATTAAGGGGCCCGAAGATGTAAAATGACAAATTAATTAACAAAAAATAGTAATAGAAAATAGTCAGAAAACCGACAGAAATATGTTATGTAATCATGTAGAAACCCCTGAGACACCTTCTACATAACACACTTCAGCTGCTTAGCTCTGACCTGCAGTTTAATGCCCCTGATGTGCAAAAAACTCTGTGTGTGACCATATCTTCCCTCCACTCAAAGGCTCAAGCTACATGTGGCATTAAACAACAGCAGAGATTATGAATGTCTGGTATGAACGTGTCTAAACACTAAGCATGCAAGCAAGTTAACAAAGTGAATATCTGATGGGACAATAAAGATAACCTTTGCACTGTATTTTGACATGAGAAATTTGGCTCCTACAAGGATAACAAGCAAACTACTCTGAATGTACAGGAAAAGCCACAGTTCAGCGAAGTGACTGTGTCATGTGACACCACAGCTGCAGCCGTTCTGTGGACTCATAGTGAATATTCAGTACCTGGTGGAACTGCAGCCAGTCCGTATGGCTGTAAGTAAAGGTACCGTCCAGGTCAGATGTCAGCTGGGAAGCTTCAACTGTCTTGTTGAGGGCTTTCATGGAAGTCACCATGTCCATCTGGTAATGATACAGAGCAGGGGCTTGGTGAGGAAGGAAGGAAAAGTAGTACTCAGCTCTGGTGTCAGAAAATAAAAGGAGGACATAAAAGTTGCTTTTATTTCTGACCTGCAGCCCGGGCTGTTTTTCAGGGCGTGGACAAGTGTCTTTATCCATCAGCATCACGATACTGTGCACAGCATGAAGAGCTTGCTCCTGCAGCAGGAAGTCAATAAATGAAAGACAAAAAAATCAGGTAAGACCTTCATGGTCTAATACAAGTAGTATTTGCTGATGACACATGTTTGTTTTCTGGGTAAGGACTGTGTTT
>NW_019471705.1:0-1284 GCF_002814215.2 Seriola lalandi dorsalis
TTATGCAACACTCGAGTAGCTTGTAAACGCTATGTAGAGAGATAGAGCTGGCAGTAGCAGCAGACACGCAGCCAGTATGAACACACATGCGTGCAAGCTGCAGCAGTCCAGCAACGCAGCCACCACGCACAAGCAACACAGGCAGTGTGTTCCCGGCATAAGGAATCAAGTGCAGATTCACATTATTTCACAACCCACACAATTGAGCATTAGAGAGCAAACCAAACTCATTCATGATAAATTTTATTACTCTTGTTGGTCTAAAATTGCTGGTGCAAACTAAGCTATCATATGTACTGTATACTGTGCTTCATGTGTAACCACACATACCGTGACAATAATGTGAGGATGTAGTAAATGCATTATACATCCCTGCAGCAAAGTAAGAATTTCATCCACTGGTATAAGCAACAACTACCAGTGGATTTTCAGCCCTGTAATATTCCAAACAATTATTATCTGAATAGAGCCAGAAAGATGCTTTAATGGTAAAACAGTGGGATATATAAAATACCACATTACCAAATTTCTAAGAAAACATTTCAGGTAAATTGTTGAGACGATTAGACTACTGTATATCGTTTGCATTGGACATAAAATTATGACAAACAGAATCTTCATGCCTGTATGTATATCAGTGCATTGTTACAAGTCAAACCTGTTCTAATGTGGAACATCATTTCTTACCCCAAATCTATACACACAACCCTAACCTACAAACCTAAAAGATTTGTCATTGCACCGCAATTGCATTACATTATTGTTTGTGTATTGATAAACCTTTCCACTGTAAGGTTTCACAATTCAGCAGTTGCTTCTCTGCTCTCTTATTTACCAAATGTAGAACAGTCATTCATGAGATTATTAATGTTTCAGTTTCCAGTGAAACTTATTTTTCCTTTCCCTTTTCTCTTCTTTTTCCTTCCTTCTTTCTTACCCACAGGTGTATGTGTTTGTGTCTATGTGCCCTGTGTTTTGAATGCATCCATGAATGTGACAACGTATTGCGCGTCACACCGAAGAGGAATCGGCTAATTAATTTCAAACTCTTGTTGCCCTGCGTTACATCAGGAATCTACACAAGACGCTCTTTTAAGTTCTCAACAGGAATATCAGGTGTGTAGTGTTGCTGCTATAACTGCTATTGGACAGCCTAATTTATTGTGGAAGTATCCTGCAGCATCACCAGTGCCACAGTCTGAGCAAATGTTACAAGTCCTTACCAGAAGAGTGACATAAGTGCTTGTTGTTCCAGCTGATTTTTGCTAAGGTTTTAGAGCTTTA
>NW_019471706.1:0-1839 GCF_002814215.2 Seriola lalandi dorsalis
GTGGTTGTATGCTCTAACCCTAACCCAACCAGTCAAGTTGCAGTTTATATCCATGTCTGTCCAGACTCATATATGTAGGGACCATTTGGAATGAATTTAATAAAAGGAATTAAGTCATAATTAGCCTATGAATTCTTGAGTTATTGCCAAAACATGTTTTGTGGGGTCACAGTAACCTTGACCTTTTATTATCAAATTCTCATCAGTTCATCCTTGAGTCCAAGTGAAAGTTTGCGGCAGATGTTATGAAATTCCCTCAAGGTGTTCATGAGATATTGTGTTCACAAGAATGGGATGGACATGAGGTCACAGTGACCTTGACCTTTTATCACCAAAATCTAATCACTTTATCCTTGAATCCAAGTGAATGTTTCCGGAAAATTTGAAGAAATTCCCTCAAGGCGATATCGTATTCACAAGAATGGGACAGACAGAACCTAAAAACATAATGCCTCCGGCCACAGTTGTCACCACTGTGGAGGCATAAAAATTAGGGGGCCGCTGATATATAGTTATTAAAAGTGGTTGAGCCATAAAAACTATTTGCTATTTACTTTATGAAAAAGATAGTGTTTCTGCAGTAAAAAGGGCCTTTGTTCTGACATGTAGGACAAACATGAGTGGAGGGATACATAAGGACACACGTGCTCAAGTTGGGTGCTCAACATGCCTATTTACATGCTTTATAAAGAATAAAGTGAGAGAGAAATAGATAGATGTATAATGAAAGAAGGGGACATGAGGAGGGATGAAGAATACACAGATGAGATTTCAGCAGCTCTAAATCTCTGTTTCTCCTACTTCACTGTAACAAGATACTAATTAAAACAGCTTAGAGGGAGGGGGAGGGAGAGAAAGAGTTAGAGATGATTGCCTTCTGCATAATCCTATAATTACCACAGTCATAAAAAACAGTCACTCTGTCAGTCTAATGAAGAGATGTGTTCACAACTACTCTCAAAAACTGCTGCTGAAACTCAACAGTCTGTGTCATGATATTTTTCTACATGTTGAACTGTGATAACACATAACAAATCAACACTGAAAAGATGTTTTTTTCAACCAGTCACACAACTTTAATACAATTTTGCCAAGTGTCAGGACGGACTGTTATTATTAATTATGCTTTTATTAATTTTTAATTTTTTTTTATAAATAGTAAATACAACAAACTGCCTTTTAAGATATAAAAGCTATATTTCATGCATGACATTTTGACTTTCTACTTTAACTTTTACAATTTAAGCTCTTCAACAGACAGATGAGATACTTGGATAAATGGATAAATGTTTCTAACTCCTCACCTGCCACTGATGGTGATCTCATTGATAGCATAGTATCTGTGCCGCTGGTTCACCCCAGCTACTCTGGTGTGGTATTGTCCACTCAGATGAATCCTGACCTGGGTGGCATGTACCATCTTCTGCAGGGCAGGAGTGTTATAGAAGTCATTATAGCCTGGCCTCAGGTTTGGCTGAGGGGTCAGCAGGCTGAATGTGATGTTACCTCCTGAGAAGGGAACATCGCTGGAACACAAGGAACATAAACAGACAAATTGAGCATGAACAAAAACTGAAAAAATTGGATTTTTAAAAATATAACATTTCAATAAAATTATCAAGTTGGAAAGGATTTTTTTTTTAATCTGTGAGGACATGCCAGTTATATCTCAATTTAGCAGTGATGCCCTGGAATAGTAACATCTGAGAGTTAGAGTGATCGATCAGCCAGACTGATATATATTAAATATATTGGCCAATTTTAGCTTAATGCAGATCTATAACTATTGTGGTCTGAGAAATTGAGAAAGCCAGCTTTGAAGCAAGACAGCACTGACAA
>NW_019471707.1:0-1279 GCF_002814215.2 Seriola lalandi dorsalis
GTGTTTGTGTGTGTGTGTGTGTGTGTGTGTGTGTGTGTGTGTGTGAGACTGATGGGCCGTGCTGTAGTTGGGGTTGTAGGAAGGTGTGTTCATCAGAGGGGATTCTTGGCCGATGATGCTTGTGGCTGGAAATGGCCTGGCAGGAGCCCAGGCTGTACATACACAGAGTGCTGCTGAGTGGACACTTTAGCAGTGCGGTGAGCCCCAACCATTAGAAGATTGCCTCTGAGGTTTTGTGAAGAGAATGAGACTTGTTATGTCTTCAGCGTTTCCCCTGCAGGATCATGATGATGAGGTCTCTGATCCACTGCAACATCCTCGGAACTTCATAAAACTGTCCTCCTGCATGTTTTCTCACCGGTGCGGAAGAAATGCTCGCGGATATGGCGCTCTTCAGGTGATTTCTAGGTGAAATTGCAACGTTATTTCCCTATAAAATCAGAGAAAAGAGTTTCCAGTCTAAAAGCTTACCATTTCATCTCCAGTGACAGGTTGTTAGCCCTGCAAAGATGTGATGATTGGCTCCTTCAAATAGCATGTTAGTTGCAACCTCAGGCTTTCCGTCATCTAAAAAATGAATAATGTCGTAATTTTGCTCCACATTCAGGCCTCTGAGCTGCACAACATCATTTCATTTGAATACCAGCAATCTATTTGAATACCATCTTAGTCCACCTGAAAGTAACTAGCAATTTGTACTCCGGGAGATGTTTTGGCCGCATTCAAAGGAATGTGTGTGTATATGTGTGTGTATTTGTGCGCGCGCGTGTGCATCATTGTGTCTTTATAACTTCAGATTGATTGTCACTTTGGCACAGGTTGTGATTAAAGAGTGTGCAGCGTGTAAATGTAAGCCTGCGCGTATGTGTCTAAGAGTGCGTAGTGTACTCTGTGGAACAAATGGAGCTGACAAACTAATATTGACACGACAATGAGAACAGATCAGATAAATATAGTGTTTCAGCTGTCTTTGTTCATCTTCCTTCGACACCAAATCCGATGTGAATGAAGTCAGAGTTACAACAGTCACACACTTTATTACGACTAACACACTTACACTCACTTCTAGTGCTTATATCTGGTTCCAGCCTGTGTCTCAGCCCATCAAGGAAATTAAAAGAGAAAAACAGGAAATGGGGACCTTTGTGAATCAATGGGTGAATGATAATCACATCTCTGTATGTTAATCAATGTTGTGCCAAAGCTAAATTTAAACTTGGCACTGTGCCTTCAGAGTTAAATGAATTACTGTCAGTAAAAAAGCCACTCATTCAAATTA
>NW_019471708.1:0-1277 GCF_002814215.2 Seriola lalandi dorsalis
AGCTACATCAGCTAGATAAATATTAAATGATACAGGGGAATAAGGAAAGGAATGTATTTAGCACAAGATAAATAGATCTGCTCACTATACAGATTTACAGGCATGAAGCAGAGCTTATGAGAGTTTGTGAGAGGATAGACACCAGGCTAATATTATTAGGTTGTTTTAAGGACAGAAAATAAAGCACCAGAAACCTTTTGTGCGATTTAAATACAAAATGCATTTGACATTTTCACACACAGGATTCAAATTCCAAAAGCACTCACTTCTCCAAGAAAGTCATTGGAGGAGGATCTGTCATAGTCCCACACTGTCACCTCGAGCGTCTTTTTCTTTAACTGGAGAGAAAGAATGAAGAAGAGGAGAAAGGGGCACGGATTAAGATGAGGGATCTTGTGTGAATATGTATGTGTGTGAGCAATGTGTATAAGTGTGTGAGAGTGCCTGTGTTTGTGTGTATGTGGGTGGAAGTAGTGTGAAAGAAAACAGCTCAGGCACACTGTGTGCAGTGCATGAATGAACGCAAATCTAGGAGGGATACTGTAATGGGCAAAGAAGCGAGGGGTTACACTCGATTTGGTTTGTTCAAATATATGTACATGCATGTGTGCACATACCTGGGAATGTTTATATACTGTATGTCTGTATAGGACTGTGTGGGAAGAGATGGACACATCTCAAGGGTTGGGGAGTGGGTGAATGAGCGATGCAGCAGCATTTTTAAAGCCAGCAGTGAGTCATGATTAACAGAAGCCAGCCCCAGAGGAACTGATGAATCCATTGCCTTCACAGAAGGCCTCTTTCCTCGGACCACAAAAGCCACTGCATCTGCACTCATCCCTCACAGCTGTAATTAGTGTCTGGGTGGTGTCTCTGTCATAAACAACACTGCTTCCGACAAACACAGAGACCCAAGAATAAAAAAACACATACACCCAAATACACAGTAACGCTTGCACAGTGACAGATACAGGTGTATGATCACCAAGTTTCTGTAACTCTTTTAGTTAAAACGACACTCAGTTAGGCTTTCTGTGTTGAGAGTGTGTGAGAGCAGAAATTGTGGCTGTTGAGCTGAACCACGGGACAACGCATGTGGTCAGAATTGTAATAAGAGTATAAGACATCCACTTTGCCCTAAAGCGGCCCGCAGCACATACAGTAACTGCACAAGCAAGACAGAGTGAAGGACTGTGTGCGTGTGTGCGTGCGTGCGTGTGTGCGTGCGTGCGTGCGTGCGTGCGTGCGTGCGTGCGTGTGTGTGTGGGTGTGTGTGT
>NW_019471709.1:0-1839 GCF_002814215.2 Seriola lalandi dorsalis
GCAGATATCTGCCTCTCATCAACCAATCACTGTGGTTACTGCAACGGAGTATCTTTTCTCTTTACCTGTTATCTTTGTAGCTCTCGCTTTTCCTTAGTAAAAGTTGCACTCAGCAGCTTTGTGAATAGGATTTAGGAGAAAATGTTTAGTTAGAAACTTTTAGTGTGACTCAGGAGTACTCTTAATGGTAAGATAAAATACTTTGTCAATACGGGAACAGATGTGGCAAAGAACTACTCTCAAAGAAATATGTCAGTAATATATGTCAATTTATCTAAGTCCGACTGACCTTTTGTTCAGACAGCTGTCTCTCCAACCGGTGAAAACAGCTATCAATACCAGAGCTGCTAAAATTGCTGAACAAATGTGAAATGTGGGCAGCAAATCCGTGATCTGGACTCCCAAACAAACATGCCCAGTCAGACGATCAGACAGGTTTTGGACCAACATTCTACACTTCAGCCAGATCATCTAAAAAACTTTATCTGTAGCTACAGTTAAGTCAAACCGGGAAATTGGAAATCTGAGTAACCATTTTGTTATTTGTTTTTCCCTCCAACTAACTTTTGCTAATGTGGGGGTTTGTTTAAGACAATATATACGATTGTCTGATGCTGTGCGTCTTTGCCATGTCAGACTTTTTTTTTTTTTTAACGATGTCACCAGATTTCCAGATCCCAGCCATTAAAGGATAGGTCTGCTGATAGTCTATGTTTTTTTTTTTATCATCATCAAATCCCATGAAAAGACCAAAACTAACAATGACTTAATTCCGTTGACGAGTTTTGTCCGTGCACTCAAAGCCTCCAAAGAATTTTAAAAACACATCAATGAACCACACTTATGCACTGGGTGACATGTTCCTTCATTACAATAGTCTATTCATAGCCACATGGGCTTATTTTGAGTTGATCCCACGTAACGTCCTGCTGCCGTGTATACACACTAGAAGACTCAATCCGAAGCTGAAACAATCCCCTACTGTCCAAGCCAACAAAAGCAACACTTTAGCTTTTTGAACTGTTTTTACAAAATATATGTCTTGAGTAGGAAAGTAAGTCGGGACGTATTGATAGACGAACTAACATTATTGGTTTTGGTATTTTCATGGGATTACTGGACACTAACAAAAATACAGAATATTGACAGCTTTATCCTCTGGGTTGTAAAAAACTGGAATGATCCTTTAAGGTGAGGTTCAGTAACCATCAATCCTACAGGCTTTCTGTATAGTCTTCCTGTTGCTCCTCTTCTCCTTCACATCCTCATCACCCTCCTCTCTCCATCATCTCCCTCTCACTGTTCATCTTTTTCTCTTTTTGTGTCTGCACCAAATCCTCGTTCCTGGGAAGGTCTCAGTAGAGCGGAATAAGATTAAGTCATGGACGGGTGTTGAGGGAAAACGCTGACCTCTTCTCCTCCCTTTTGCTCTGTCTTTCATTTTTCAGTCTCTCTTTCTTGGCTCTTTTCTCCCCTCGGCGCTCCTTTATTCTCACTCTCCCGTGTACCCCCCAGCCTTCCAGATTGTAATAATAGTAATAATGATAATAATGGTGATGGGCCTGGTGACGGTGATGTAAAGAAACATAATATTAGAATAACAAACACACTCTCTAACCAATGGCCATCATTTGACCTCTGTGGATGTGAGTATGTAAGTACGTGTGCTCACACACTCTCTTGAGCTTCTGAAACTCAGATTTTTGTGTGTGTGTGTGTGAGAGAGAGAGATAGAGAGAGAGAACCAAGGAGAAAGAAGAGACAGAGAAAGACAGTGAGGGAGAGGGAGTTTGCTGGCATGCTGTATATACGGTCACTTCCTCTCCAGTTTAAACAGAG
>NW_019471710.1:0-1839 GCF_002814215.2 Seriola lalandi dorsalis
ACACATGCTGTTCATTATGTGACCATTGTGCTGGACATTCTATATAAAATGGCTACAGACAGTGCATGATAGTTGTAACAGACAGGATCAAATCTTTTGTACAGAATCCAGCAAGTAATTATTCACAGACACGGTAAATTTTGTTAGTGTGTGTTGAGTGGGTTTGCTTCCTATTGTTCCAGTTTTGAGATTCAGTCATTGCTAATCTCAGCCTGCAGGAGAGAGTCAGGCTAAGTGAGCATTGTCATTTTATTTCTCAATGATCAAGCTATTTGACATGTTAGATAAAAATGTTTATATCCAAATATATTGGTTTCTTAATATTTGGTCTTAAAAACTTAATTGATATTTAAAATAAACTTGTACGGAAGATGAAAAAGTATACTGTATTAGGTGGTATCTCAACTGTGATAATCCCTTCTTTTTACTATAATAGATGACTCAAAACCCAAACCAAAGTAAGTCTTTCATCATTTGAATTTGAATCATTCCCCATCATCCAACTGGTGACTAGTTAAAGTTCTTGTTATTCTAACCCAGTAATGTTATATTTCAGGGCATTTGCTCCGCCTATAACTGTGCCAAAGATACCAGAGGGAGATAAAGTCGACTTTGACGTGAGTGATTGATGTCATTTTATTTAAAATTATTTTTTGGGGTAGTTTTCTTGCCTTTGTTTAGATAGGGACAGTGAGAGAGTGACAGGACAGTTTGAGAGAGAGAGAGAGAGAGAGAGGGGATGACATGCAGCTGAGGGCTGAGTCAGACTCGAACCCATGGCCGCTGCAGTAAGGACTGAGCCTAAGTGGTACGCGCTCCAGTAGTTGAGCCACTGGGGCATCAAGGTTGATGCCATTTTAAAAGAATAGTTTGACATTTAGGGATCTTCTTGCTGAGTGTTAGATGAGACGATCAATTTTTTTTCACATGTAAATGCATCAGCAGACCATTAACTTAGCTTTTCCACAAAGACTGGAAACAGGACGTTTTTACACTTTAGTTTTTGTACAGGTTTAAAAGAAAATAAGATAGATTAGAGAGGATTTATTTATGTATTAACCTTTTTAGAGAGCCAGGCTCGTGCACAGACATGAATGATATTGATTTCCTCATCGAACACACAGAAAGGTGTATGAGCAGTGTTTCTTTATGCAACACAGATACAAATACACTATCATGAATTTATAATTAATAAATACAGAATGAGTAGTTCTGTATTTCTATTAAATATTTCATGTAAATGTATGGTGAAAGTTTTTTTTGAGTGTATGTATCTACAAGGTGGTGTCTGCCTGCTTTTCTTATGTACTTCTAGATTTCTAAGAACTAAGTGTTTAATAGTTTAGTGTCATGACTTTTAGGTAACTGAATAACTTTGAGTTGGTTTGGGCTTCTGTAATCCTAAACCCAGGTCTTGATTTTGAGGTTTTGGAATGGATATCATGAGTATAGCACTACAAATGTGTGTATATGACTGCAGGACATCCAAAAGAAGCGTCAGGAGAAGGATCTGACAGAGCTGCAGTCTCTGATCGAGGCCCACTTCATTCAGAGGAAGAAGGACGAGGAGGAGCTCATCGCTCTCGTTAACAGGATTGTAAGTCTTTCAGAGAAGCATGCTAGATCCCTTGAGTGATGCACCACCCAACAATTACATTGTGTGTGTTTGTGTGTGGACATGGATGTGCAGGAGAAGCGTCGTGCTGAGAGGGCTGAACAGCAGAGGATCCGTGCCGAGCAGGAGAAGGAGAGGCAGGTTCGCGTTGCTGTGAGTAATCAGTCATCTCATCTTTTTCAGGACATGACCCTGTATACAACAAATAAATGACTGGCACCCTG
>NW_019471711.1:0-1839 GCF_002814215.2 Seriola lalandi dorsalis
AGATGGAAATTTTGCACATGCACATTTCATGGCAAGTGGGCAAACCCCATCTGCCGCTGAAGATCATGTGATAGGAATGAAAGGTGAGGAACACCTACTAAATGAACTCGTGAGATTGTGATATTGTTGCTGTTTGTCGGCATCAATATTTTTGCTTTGTGAACAGTTCTTGAAAACAACTGAGAACACTGATTTTGCATTTCCTGACATTTGTCACAAAGTATACCATCACAGACTGACAGACCAGTATAAAGAATAAATTAAACACTGTGTGTGTTGTTTTCTTTATTTCTTACATGACTGTGGGTTTCCCTCAGTCCTAGAATATATTTCCATGTATGCACAGCTGCACTCTGTTGTCATTCTGTACAATGAGGCAAAATCTCACATCAGGTTGTTTTGTAGGAAATATAATTAACCACAATTCAAACATTTTTTTTACAGATTTACAACATAAACTGAAGTCAGTGTGACTTGATGACATTTTCATCCTCTCTCCTTTTTATTTTGAACTGCTGGGCTGAGAAGATGGTCAGACATGCAGGCACTCAGCAGGCGGATTGCTGGTACATAAGCACATCCAGAACAAAATAACTGAAAAAAGGCCCTTAAACCAAACAAAAACCTGATCCTGATCTGCTTTGGGCGACTGTCTGAAATGCTCTGTGAAAAAGTGGAGGAGCTTTTATGTGAGAAAACAGTGTGAATGGAGAACAGGAGAGGAAAAAGCAGACAGAGGTACAAGGAGAGTGGAATAAACAAACATTTATGGTCATTTCATTTCGTGTCAGAAATGTGATCACACTGTGCTCAATATATCAAAACATCTCTCAGGTAGAAAAACACACCAGAAGGAGCTAGATTTTAACAGCACAAAAAAATGTTTTGTGTGTGTGTTTTTTTATTTATTTATTTTTTTACTGCTGGCTCCTTCTGATGAAGATGTGACTGGCACAAAAGATGCACACAAGACTAGAGGTTAATGGATCAAAGGCACCACACCAACCACAGCCCAGGGGAAGAAGGTGTGAAAAATGTGTGCTCAGGGAAGATAATCCACCAGTCTTTCTGTCTCTGCCAGAGTGGCTCTTAGTTCCCTGCAGGTCCCTTCACATCCAGAGACTGGTGGGCGGCCCCTGGTTGGAGGTTGCAGGCTGATGGGTCACAGTAACCATTAGGACCAGCTGAACCAGGGGGCCCAGGTACACCGGGCTGTCCAGGTACGCCAGGAGGTCCCCGCTGCCCGTCCCGACCGTCCTGACCGTAGCCAGGTTTGCCTGGCTCACCTGTTATCACAAAATTCATTTTAGGATGCCAGTTGCTCGATATCGGATTGTTTCATATTTTTCCAAGTCTATCTTAACACAACAGCCACAAGCTCTTATATGCAATGAAAGAGGTTCTGGTTGCTGTGATCATTCTTCCTGTCCACACTCCTTCTTAACTAAATATCAGTATCAAACTCAAAGAGTTTGCCTCAAATCAGCTTCAGCTGAACATGGAACATGTTTTATATCAAACAAGGAGGGTGTGGATTTTGTCCCTTATCTCTTTCACTGAGGACACATTCAGACCAGAACTCATCACAGCAACAAAAAACAGTTTCAATGTAGCCCTGGGATCATCATTCTGTTTTTATGATAAGAAATTACTACCTACCCTTTAAGATAGAGGATCATATTTAAAATGCAAAATGTACTCACCGGGAAGTCCAGGAGGTCCTGGCTGACCTTTAGGTCCTCGTGCAGTGGGCCCTCTGGAGCCTCTGTCTCCCATTTCACCTGTAATACGTGTTATGTAATGCAGATTTTAGTGTACATCAAACACTAACAAACATGC
>NW_019471712.1:0-1839 GCF_002814215.2 Seriola lalandi dorsalis
ACCTGCAGAGCTTTCTCTAGACGTGCAAATATGCGAATCTGAAGAAAAAAAAAAGAAGAAAAAAAAATCCATTATAATAATTAAAATAGACGCTGATACAGTATTGGCCCAGTGTATAAACCCAGGTTCTTACCAGTTCTGTCACCATGATTGGCCAAAGAGATGTCAGATGCTGGGATGAAATCCGCAACAGGAGAACACGAAACATCAGGAACATCTGGGCTAAAACAGCAGGGCTAGGGTTCATACGCAAAGCCTCCGTGAGACGCTCTGAAAGGAAGAGGGTTTTATAATCGGTAAAGAACACAATCAATCTTAATGTCTCTTTTTTAGTTAGATAAAAACTTAAATAATCATTCAGTAGTGGTAGCAGTACCACACCTTGGATGAGGGGCAGGTAGAGATGATACTGGTCGATTTCTCCACTGAACATGGCAAATGCCTGGCGCTTCAGCAGCATGGGTTTCTGATCTACATTAGCAAACAGTTTCAAGGAGCCACTCTGCATGCCTACATCACAGATAAATAATGGTTTGTAACAGCAAATAATCAAAAACATCTCTACAATTTGACCATGACACTTCCAGAAGAGATATTTTGACTGCACCGGTTAGAAAATAATTTCAATACATGACTTATTTGAATCCTTGGGAAGGTTGAACTTTATTCTCTTTTGTATGAATTGATTATTTTCACAACCATCACTGTACATCCCTTTCCCAACATGTTTCATTCTACTCCAAAATAATAAATGAACCTTCTGTATCACAGATTTGCTCACACCTCTAGAAGACAATTGTATCTTTACGACATCGCAAACATTTCCTAAAGGCTGTACTCACTCATGAGGTCTTTAAACATGGTCTTCTCATGAGTCAGCAGGTGGTCAATAATGGATTTCCAACTATAGAGAACACAGGGAAGTCAAGCAGAGGACAGGAGAAATTGGATGAATTTAACTTCATTTGTGTAATAAAATCAAATACACATGACAGACAAGACAGTTTCATTCTCTCATGAAGATATGGGGTATGTGTCCTTAGCTTTGGCATAGTAATAAACATCTGTAGGATTAAACAGAACCCACACTAAATACGAACTGAGAACACCTAATCCATTTGGGCGACCAATCAAAAACATTCCTTCATTTTCATCCTTCTGTAAGCTCTGGTAATAAAATCCAACGTCTGAACAATTATATGTGTTAGAGCACAATCTGCACGCTCACAATACTTTGGTTTGAGTTTGAATGGATAGAATGTCATTTATTACACAAGGGATCACAAGTTTAACTGTCCTAGACAATATCTAAATAAATCCATCATATTATGCTGTTGGAGCGTTCCAAGGTAGGTTCTGGCTAAACCTCTGTTTATATAAGTTATTATGTCTCTTCTATGTGTGTATATCTTTTCATATTCCAAAAGTTCCTAACTGTAGAAGAGTGGTGCATAATTCTCTTGAATTAAATTCCCATCCAACAGACAAACAAACTAACCTGGGTGCACAGGAGGCATCCATGGTGAAGAAGAGGGGGTCCATGAAGAGCTCAAAGACCTCTTTCTTCCAGGCCCTTTTGGTATAGGCATACCCACTCAGACTGCTCAGCAGCTGAGCACCCGCTTCAAAGCTGGGCATGTTGTAGGCACTAGACGAGACAAAGACATAGTTAGAGGAACTCTTATTAACACTGAAGGGTCCACATCTGCTACTTTGAGATAACAACGCATCAGTACTTACCTGTGGTTCTTCAGGTATGGAAAAACATAGTACATGAGCCGAGAGATGAGAGGAACAGCTTTCTCCTTCTCATCACTGCGGTATACCATGTCCAGAAGT
>NW_019471713.1:0-1838 GCF_002814215.2 Seriola lalandi dorsalis
GACTGACATAGCTATAATGTAGTTGGGAGCTTGACCATGTAGAGCTTGCACAAATTTACTGGAGCTGATAATGGCTTCACGTAGAAAAACAACAAGTCTGTCAGAAATCTCCTGCTTGTGAAAGCTGTGAAGACTTAAGTGCTGATAACATATTAAAGGTTGCAGCAAAAGTGTACATTCAGGCAGTTGATCATAAAGGTTGATGACGTCTAGTCATGAAGTTCTTTCCTGATCAATCCAAGGATTTCTATGAGTGGCGGGAGCAGCGTCATTTGTTTGTGTGGGCCAGGCAGCAACTGTCACTCTGACCTCTTCTTTACTTCCCGAAAATGACATGGTGGAAGATAACAGCTTCTTCATTTCCCCAGCTTTTTCTCTAGGTGCTATTCAATGTGTTCCCAGCTCAAGGTAAAGCTAAACTGGCCTTAAGGCTAATATCGACTGGTTCATCATTGTTCACAAATTTTCTGTGTTGGACCACTTCACAGGTGATCCTTTGACCCCAGCAAGGTCTTGGTTCTTTTATCAGAAATCCATGTTTGTCTTGACATGTCATTTACTGACAGGAAATTAAATGGGTTTTATTCTCCCTTTGTCATTTCTGTACTTCCACAGAGCCCTGCAATCATGCTGTGCTGTATTCTGTAGTCGTGGTAGAGAAGGCTGGGCAGAGTGCCAGTGCTGAACGACTTTTCTTGCACCATCATCCTCTAAACTACACTGCCATGCCACACTGTCAGAGAGGAACCTGTTGAAATAAATACATAGAAGTTCTCCCGAATAATTGAAATTCATAAACAGAACAAGTATTGGAACAATCCATTGATTAATTGGTTGGCAGAACATTAATCGCCATCTACTGTTCAAAACTGATACTGATAGACTGATAATAATGGCTCTATAGAACATCAGATAAGGGAAAAAAACGTGTTTTCTATGAATAAACTACATGAATTACAAGGAAGGTTTCTTCTCTATTTCTTTTAGAGTTATTTCATAATAGAACAAGTGCATTTTAGGCTTTGATATCCCTTGACTACCCTTTGTGTCCAAGACCTCAATTCTGTTCATCACAATGTTTAATTCATAGATATATTCACACATCACATGCACTCGCATACAGCATCTTATTAAATATATGACTTCACCGTTCTTCGATCTGAATCTCAAAGGAGGGTTAAAGGGCAGCAGAGCGACCAGTTTGTGTGTCCTCACGTGACATTATAATAACTTGCAGAGTCAACACTAAGGTGTTAATAATGTCTATATATAAAACAAGGGGCACACATCCAGGATATAACCAGCAGTGAGGACAGTGCGGCTGCAGCTCCTCAGCCCTTTGCTATTATTTTATGAGTCCCCCGTGGCAGTGGAGGGTGCAGGAGAGGAGATGGATACTGAAAGATCTAATTAAGCAAAGCGAAATGAGAGTGCTGAGATCCCCAGCTCAGGACAAGACACAAATCAGACGCTGTTGACAGTGGGCTGCGAGGCAATGGGGCTTTGCAGCAAAGGCCGCACTCTAGCCTCCAGGTAATGACCATCCCGACTTCTCTGTGGTCCTCAGTTTAACTTTCTTTATAGCTTGGGGTTAAGGGTTGTGAATCTGAATCTCATTATGTAAAACATCAGCCTGTGATTTTGGGTGTTTTGTCTTATTTGCACTTTAAGTGTTTTCTCGGAGGTGGAGGGTGGTGCTCCATCAGGTGTCTGGTTTTGAACTTTGTCCACTAAAAGAAAGACTGTGTGTCTGAAGGACAAATAAGAGTTCTGTGCTCATAACTCATTGTACTTATGTTTGAATGGTGAGTGGTTTAGAAGGTGGGAAGATGTTAAAG
>NW_019471714.1:0-1838 GCF_002814215.2 Seriola lalandi dorsalis
AAAAAAAAAAAAACAAGGGGAAAGACGCATTAACGCGCACATACACGCACACAATCCCAGGCAGTGAGACACAAGCTCGATAGGGGGTCCTGTGGGGACCCATTCGACATTTGTTCAATGCATCGTATAGACATTTGTGCCACGTTTCTCTATCCATTCTCTTTCCTCCGGAGGGACTCGCACTGGAAGCTGGGATGGGATTAAGAGCTGCAGCTATGCATTTGGTATTTAGGTAAAAAGAAAAAAGTGTGACCTGATTATCAATGAAGGAGTGTGATCGCTTGCAAATAGTTTCCTGATGGTGAGCTCATTCTGACACCTGTAGTGCAGTTTAATTGATTTGCATCCATACTGGCTTAGTGAACATGAACAGAGAGTTGAAGACTAATGTATGTCTTCCGACAGGTAAATCATTCATTGGACAGTTTGGTAACCGTTATCTTGCATCATCAGCACAACATGGACCAACGGAGGAATATTATAACAGTTTATTCTACTGATTGAAAGCAAGTCATGCAGCACAAGCGCTCAGGTTGGATCTGTGCTTCACTGCTAATAGCGCTATTAGTGAAGACTGCAACAGGACCTCAATTATGAAAAATAATTACAGATGAAAGGTAGAAACAAAATTGAAAATCAGGCATCTTGTACCATGTGTGGCTTGCAGTTTCTTTTCATTGACGAACTGACACTAGCACATAGCACATCCCTGTTTCAACCTCCTATACGTCTCTGACCATGATTAACAATTATATATATTATATTGAATTCAGGTGGTTGCAGCTACACCACAATTTGCTTGGAAGTGGATGAAATAGCACTTCTTTAAGGTGTCTCTGTGTGTAAATGTTTGGTCTGCACTAGAGTGTGAATAGCAGAGTTCACACCGGTCTAAAGAAGCCAGAACAAACAGGCGGATGCAACAGGGTTTGCTTGACCTGAACCAAACAGATGAGGCGTAAAAGCATCCAGAGATACAAGCCCAAACTCTAAAAAGGGCAGATGTGGAAAATTGAAAGTCAATGTCTTTTGTTATTTTGTGTAGAGCTGAAAACTTTCAGTTTGGAGATATCACAGACATTACTGCACTTGAAATTCAGGGAGAGGCCCTCACGCAGAAGCATAGTTATATATCAAACAAAGCGAGACTGGATTAGAGCTATGACACTGATTTGGGGAGTCACTCTGAGAGAAAACTAGCCCTGGCTCGAATGAATGACACCTGTAACGCTGCTGTTAACAGCCGCTCTATCCCTCTGCTGTACTTATCAAGCTTTTTGGAGCAGCAGTGAAAAAGCCAATCTGGCATCACTCACCACCCTTCTTCCACTATCTCACTCAATGTGACTTGTCAGGAAGCCCTGATTCTTAGATGAGCCCTCCTAAGGGATGACAAAACGGTGCTTGTGTTGACTGAAGCAAAACAAGCCTTCAGCCGTGCCACGGTTGCTAAACAGGACACCCCGATATCCGCTCGCCACACTCGGCTATTTAACAGTCAATGTGACTGTGGGATTGGTGCGGTTATCTGTTTACGTCGACCAGCTGACAGCCAGTTGTGCTGGAGTTAGCTCCACCACACAATGTAGGGAATATTCAGCAGTGTTTTCTCCATAAGCCCCTCGAGAGTGTTTACTTATCAGTGGGCACACACCCCTATCAACAGCCTTGCTCCAACGCACTGCGAACTGAGGAGTGTCAGAGGGAGAGAGAAGACGAGGAGAGAGAAAGAGGACAAGGCAGGAAAAGAGGCTTTCTGGGAGGCTTTGATATGTACTCAAGAACATACATGGCTACTCCACCGGCTAATGCTGCACTCCTTGAACACATCTGTGTGT
>NW_019471715.1:0-1838 GCF_002814215.2 Seriola lalandi dorsalis
GATAAAACCCAAACAAAGAGTGAGAGGAGAAGCTGATTTGGACTAACAGTTTGTGTGGTGTTTTGTTGATATTTAAAATTCTCTGCCCTGATGTGGAATGTGAATTCAACAATGTTCAGCACTGAAATGCAGTTTAGCCCCAGTTGATTTTGGCTAATTAGACCAGACTCCTGAATGTTTTGATGTAAGTCAGTGATTAGAGGCTTTAAGAGGGTTTTGAAATGAAAGCTAAACAGTTGTGCCCCTGTTCCCTCTGTTCTCGTGTGGGTTAAGTTTGGGTTAAGCTCCAGAAAAGGTGCATTCTCAGGTAAATGGCAGAACTATTTATTATCCTGTTATTTGTATTACAATGCATTACACTTCTCTCTCAACAGAAGTGAGTCAGACTGAGTTTACTCTTCGTTTGTTTGAATGATACTTAGATCCTTTGATGCAGGACCAGAAAATTAACCACATTTTTGGGAATGAAATGACTGAAAAACACCTGCCACATGTGTGGAAAACTTCCATCAATGGTCAAAACATGGCAGTTAAGGCATAGCTGGTGTTGTGATATATAGTACACACTTAGGCCAATTTCTTATCACATTTTTAAGGCGGGCCTCCATTTTATTGACTCCTGCTTTCAGGCATTTGACCTACAGCCATCAGCACTTCTCTCCCACTTCTTATCTCTCCTTCTCCCTCGTTCTTCCTCACTCCCTTAACCTCCTATTCACTTCTTTTATTTCCTTTTACTACCCCCTCTCTCATTCCTTCTACTTCATCACTGTTGGGAATGCCAAACTTGTAACCCTGCTGATGACCTCTAAGGGGGGGGGGTCATAAATTTAGTGATGAGTGATAGTAGGAGCAGCACAGATAGAGAAATGAAAAGATGGTAGCTCGGTGATCTATCAAATCCCTGATCTTGGTAACACTTACAACTGCTAATACCATTATAACCACTTCATTGACAAATCTGAATAGGTGAAGAGTTCATTTAAACAGACACAGTTTTGATTTGTTTTCCTGTGGTGACAGTGTTTACAACTTGAAGTTTTATTGTGATCCTGTGTTAATAGGTTGAAGTATTAATTGACCAAATTAAACAAAGCTGGCAGTGTTTTATCTGTCAGTGATGTCAAAGGAAGGGCACCTTCAAACCTTATGTCCTCTCCACTGATCCAGACGGATCAAACACACCAAACACATTATGAATGACCTGACTGCCTGTTGTGTATTTGAGAATGCTGGTATCTTTAGACAGTGTTAGAGTCTGAAAATGCAGACGGGCTTGTACGTAACACAGTGGCTGGACCACTCCACACCACAGTCCAACCTTTCCAACCCTTATACATCACAACCCAGTGTGTTCCCTGTTTGCTCCCAGATAATGCTATCAGAGCTGATAACTGCCCCTGACCCCCCCCCCCCTCACTTTGACCCTCGGCATCCCCTACATGCTGGGCCACTGGTTTTCGAACATTAGCTGGGATTTAGTGGGGTGCAGGAAAGAGGGATGCCAGCCCCCCCCCCTTCTGATCCCCAGCCACCCCATCCTTTAACCCCAAAGTCCGTCTGAGCTGGCCAGACCGCAGAACAGATAGACCCTTACATTAAAGCTCATCGCCACCACACCCTGACTCAATCAGTCACTGTCAGCCAGAGAGAATCCCCAGGACACCCTCCATTTTCCCCTCCCCGCTCTCTCTTGTTTTGATAGCTGCTGATGTCATTCCACACATTTTTTCACAAATTAGGGGGCTGAAATTATGGGGCCGCCTTGCCATGTTGTGCCAGCCTGACAGGAGCTTAATCTCTAATATCAAAGTTTGGCTGTTAGCTTGAGTATTATG
>NW_019471716.1:0-1838 GCF_002814215.2 Seriola lalandi dorsalis
GTAGTGACGTGTCACAAAAACAAAGGTGGTCTGGACCTGGGTAACTTTACACAGTCAGGTCAGAGTTAATGTAAAATGCTACTGGGGCCATTTTCCATCTTCTTAGAATGAGATCCCTTATTTTTTGCACTCCAAACTATTCACTATTTACAGAGTAGTCTGTGGCTTTCAGAGTCTTTGGTCCAACAAACTTCATGTAATGTAGAATGTACTGCACAGAAACTTCTCAAACCACTCACCTTAATCTGCTTCTATTCATGCTAACTATGTTCCACATCCTTGTGCCAAAATATGTCTAATTACACTCCTTCTGTTTGTTGCTACACAGTCGGCCAATAAAATGCGCTATGCTCACTGGTGCGTCCTAATTTTCTGTCCATCGACCGTCCATTGACTAATTGTTTCAGCTCTAGTGTGTAGTACCTTAATGTCTGACCACCTGATATAAGGATTGTGATTTTTATCTACTTTCAAAGCGTAGTCGTAATGTTAAAGAAAACAAGCCAGTCACCTTACTACTGCAAGTAGGTGTACGCACTTCTCTTGACATTACACAGCTCACTCTTTCAAAGGTGAACGGTTACTCAGCACAGTGTGATTACAGCATGTGCTACAGTATAATATAGTACATTATAGTAAGTCTGTGACACATGCCAACCTTAAAGTAATGTTACCTTGTTTTCAATAAATCGATCAGACTTTATTTGTATAGCACTTTTCATACGAACGCTGTAACACAAAGTGTTTGTCATATGTAAATTAATGCTATCTATGCGCACTATGGACATGAACAAATTTTGAGGTCATGTATTTGTACAATTGTAAACCTATGCAACCTGGTTAATTGTTGGTTGCATGGGATTGTTAGGAATATGTTGCATCTTGTATGTTGTTAATGTCTCTGTAAAACTATAAAATGACATGTCATGTTAAACATCCCTTAAGATGGATAGAGTAAACAGACTCAGTGATTACAGATAATTAAATCTGTCACATTAATATACTTAAAGCAGCACTGGATAAATCGATGCTATGATAGAAATTTGTGTTTGTGTTTTCTACATTAAATTTCTGGTCACACTGTGAAACCTGTCATTTTAGTCAATTGTTCTTCCGAAGTAAGGACGTAGTGCAGCTCAAGGTCTACTCTCTCATTGAAGTGGCCAGATGTGATGCTCTAACGGTCTCAGAGGGCAGTGTCTCTAAAACCGGCTGCCATGGAGACAGTACTTATTCTCTCCCTCTCTTTTCCCTATTACCCCTTCGTCTTTGATGTCTATAGAGAGAAGTTGTGGCTATAATTCTGAGCCGGATTTCTTGTCTAAGCCTCCCGTGTTCAATGGAGGCACCTGCATTAATCCCAGGTAACACCTCTGATCAAGGGGTTTAATTTAAACCTGGAAAGGGTGTACACACCGTGATCCTACAGGCCAGATTGTTATGTTGACAACACCAGTGATGGATGGGTTTTGCCTTAGGTGGAGAGAAAGGCAGAGATCTCTCAGTTTGCTCCTTTTTGCAGGTACTACAAACACAAGGTATGACAGGAAATGGAGGGAAATTGCAGTTGGTTCTCTTTATTGACATTTGTGCAAATTTCCTCCTGCAGCAGCTTCCACTGAGGTTAATTTGCCTTTGCTTCATACAGAGAAAATATGTGTATTTGTATGCATCTTTCTTTCTTTCTTTCTTAAGAAGAAGAAACGCACTCATCTATACCAATCTGAACACAGCACATAGGGCAGAAGTGGAAGTTAAAGTCTGTTATATAATAATGCCATTTCTATAGGACACACTTGGAGGAGAGTGCATGTGTCTGGGTTAGTGCATACTTCTGC
>NW_019471717.1:0-1256 GCF_002814215.2 Seriola lalandi dorsalis
GAACAGAATGCTTTAAAAAATACCATCAAGGTTACCTTCAGGTATGTGTATAGTTTTTACTGATAAGCCTTTTTAACACCAGGCGTCCCTGTAGGTCATGACAGTGTGACATCGTGCAGCTAAACAGAATAAAGTAATCTTTTTTTCTTTTTTTTGTCTTCAGTGAATAATACGTTTTACTTAGTCAGTTGATCACATTTAGTACTGTTTATTTAAGCCGTTGCTGGTTCAGTTGCATTTTTTTTTTCCCCCACACACAGGTTCATGATTACATAGTATCTTGATTGTTCCTCCTGAGGGCTGCACCTCAGGTGGTCAGTCAGAGTCATCACACCCATCTCCAAGAAATCACTTTTATACAAAAGTAATTTGTTTTCCTGATTACATTGTGTTAAGATATGTATTTCCTGCCTGAATTATGTTCACAGGCAATGAAGTGCTACATTTATGGCTGTGTTAATTTTGTCAGCAAATACTAGGAAAAATATTCACAACCTTTTTTCTTAAACAAAAATTAAAACATGTAACCTTTGACAACAAGAACTATGACGAAGTCAATTACATTTTTCATCAACGTATAACTAAATGATAATGTGACAGAAGAGGGAGAGCGGCTCTGTTTAAACAGTCAGTTTGAGTTTATGGAAATATTTGGATTTGTGTGAGAACAAGTAAACTGTGCCTTTTCCAATACCCTCATGATAGATGACAACAACACCTCTAAACATGGTAATTGTACACAACAAAGATGCTGGCTGCAGGAGCCTCAAAATACTTTGTAGATGTAAAAATCAAAAATGCAGGTCAAAAATGAGACTGAAAGACAGTGAGGAACTAAAAATGTCTGCACCCAACACTGGTGGTCAGGGTGGACAGTGTGGTTGTAAACCTCAGGACTTTGACACTTCGAGGCCTATGTCAGATTTTGATTGGACAGTACCATCACTTTCATTAAGGTTAGGGAAAGACTGTGGTGTCAGTGAAATGCTAATAAAGTAAAGAGCCTCCAAGTCACTGAGGACTTTTTCGGCTTTCCCTAACCTTAACCAAGGCCTAAACATAACCATACAATGTTAAATGGACTGCACTAAACTAGCACTTTTCTAGTCTTATCAACCAGTCAAAGCACTTTACACTGCAATCCACATTCTAACCCTAACATTCTATTCTATGCATACAGTGCTTTTGTAACACACACACACACACACACACACACACACACACACACACACAAACACACACACACACACACACAC
>NW_019471718.1:0-1838 GCF_002814215.2 Seriola lalandi dorsalis
CCTCTAAAAGAACAATTCTGTACCTCTAGTGACAAAAATTTACCTTTTATATCCTGGTACAAGAATATATCTTGAAAGGTAGAGTTTTTTTAAAGTTTTCTTTTTACATTTTTGCCTTTATTTTGAATGGTGTAGTGAAAGAGAGAGACAGGAAAGTCAGGGAAAGAGAGAGAGGGGATGACATGCAGCAAAGGGCCACAGATCGGACTCAAACCCATGACCACTGCAGTTAGGACTAAACACGTGGTACATGCTCTATCAGCTGAGCCACCAAGGCGCCCCCAGAATTGGTACCTTGTGAGGCAGAAACATGCCCCTAAATTCAGAGACAAAGTCGTTTACAGTTATTGACTAAAATCTATTTTAAAAAACTGACAATTAGTTTACATCTTTTAACAAAATCAACAGTTTAGATGTAAATTAATCCATTTACAGTGCATTTCAATGGATTGTTCTGATGGAACTGATTTGTCCTTAAAAAATTCCCTAATCACAAGGACAACCAAGACAAATTTTAATTTGGTTTAATATAAAAATAATTTTGCAATCACTACTTTGCAGCATCATCTGCCCGTACCTTAATCTTGTTAAAAGTACAATTATGCTGTGAGCAATGATTTTGTTCCTTCACACATGCCTTCCAGAATTATCACCCTAAGGACCATTTCAGTACCGTACAAAAACTCCTATTTCTCTGTGTGTACCTTATGTGTGTCCTGAATCTTGCGCTGCAGGCCCTGTATGAAGCGGCTCAACTCGCCCTTCGTAGTTTGTTTGTGGGAGCTGTTGACCATGGCCTCCTTGCGGAGAACGATGGTCTCCCTCCTCGCCACTGTTGCTTCACTCTCCCGCAGCAGCAGTTCCTGCTGCTTCATCAGCTGGTTGAGTCGCACCTGCATAGACACACACACATATTGAGTGAGAGTACACAAATATCAACACAAGTGCACAAAACATAAAATAATTCAGTAGGTGAGATCAATAATAACTACTTATCGATCTCATCTACTGAATTTACCATATTACCTTAAAGACCTTCTGGTAATGAGGAAGTTTAAAATAACTGTTTTTGAAAAAAATGAACATTGACAGATCTCCAAAGAAGCAGCATATTGAAATATGTTACATGTAAGTTTTGATTTTGCAGTCAGCATTACATGATTCAAAATATGCACTGCAGCTTAAAATTGAATAACTATTACACCGATTTTTTTGTTGAGTTATTAACATTGACCTTGATGCAGTCTGGGTCTGCTGCATCTTTCCTCTACACTCTCTAGTTGACCCTAGCAAGAGGAGATTTTTTATCTAATTTAGTTCCTGGGGTAATCAATCCGTAACCTCGCTACTTAATCTCTGTGTGCTCTGTTACTATTGCTGTTGACACAAATGAGTTAAAATGAATTAAGGATAAAAATATTGAGAGACTAAGAGAGCATGAGGGTTTTTTACAGAGGAGGTATGAGGGATGTAGTGTGCAACCCAACATCTGACCTTGAGCCTAGAGCCTTTATTTTAGTTGTAATACTGCCTCTGTTGACTGGTTGATGCTGATATTTAAATGGTCCTCAGTGTTAGGCACCTCCTGGTGAGTACCAGCCATTTGCTCCGGTGGTGTCAGGATTTATTGTACTTCTAAATAAATTAATTAAATAAAATAAATATTTGCAATGTATTTTTATTCAAGGTGTGCTTCAATAGTTGAATTAGAGATCACAGATCACAGAGCTTATAAATTACAGGAGAGGTGACAGATGAACCAAGGAACAAAAGCTCAGAGGGATGTTGAAGACACATTTCTCAAACTGCTCTTAAAATATTACTGCCTCAATGTGCAT
>NW_019471719.1:0-1838 GCF_002814215.2 Seriola lalandi dorsalis
CCTCTAAAAGAACAATTCTGTACCTCTAGTGACAAAAATTTACCTTTTATATCCTGGTACAAGAATATATCTTGAAAGGTAGAGTTTTTTTAAAGTTTTCTTTTTACATTTTTGCCTTTATTTTGAATGGTGTAGTGAAAGAGAGAGACAGGAAAGTCAGGGAAAGAGAGAGAGGGGATGACATGCAGCAAAGGGCCACAGATCGGACTCAAACCCATGACCACTGCAGTTAGGACTAAACACGTGGTACATGCTCTATCAGCTGAGCCACCAAGGCGCCCCCAGAATTGGTACCTTGTGAGGCAGAAACATGCCCCTAAATTCAGAGACAAAGTCGTTTACAGTTATTGACTAAAATCTATTTTAAAAAACTGACAATTAGTTTACATCTTTTAACAAAATCAACAGTTTAGATGTAAATTAATCCATTTACAGTGCATTTCAATGGATTGTTCTGATGGAACTGATTTGTCCTTAAAAAATTCCCTAATCACAAGGACAACCAAGACAAATTTTAATTTGGTTTAATATAAAAATAATTTTGCAATCACTACTTTGCAGCATCATCTGCCCGTACCTTAATCTTGTTAAAAGTACAATTATGCTGTGAGCAATGATTTTGTTCCTTCACACATGCCTTCCAGAATTATCACCCTAAGGACCATTTCAGTACCGTACAAAAACTCCTATTTCTCTGTGTGTACCTTATGTGTGTCCTGAATCTTGCGCTGCAGGCCCTGTATGAAGCGGCTCAACTCGCCCTTCGTAGTTTGTTTGTGGGAGCTGTTGACCATGGCCTCCTTGCGGAGAACGATGGTCTCCCTCCTCGCCACTGTTGCTTCACTCTCCCGCAGCAGCAGTTCCTGCTGCTTCATCAGCTGGTTGAGTCGCACCTGCATAGACACACACACATATTGAGTGAGAGTACACAAATATCAACACAAGTGCACAAAACATAAAATAATTCAGTAGGTGAGATCAATAATAACTACTTATCGATCTCATCTACTGAATTTACCATATTACCTTAAAGACCTTCTGGTAATGAGGAAGTTTAAAATAACTGTTTTTGAAAAAAATGAACATTGACAGATCTCCAAAGAAGCAGCATATTGAAATATGTTACATGTAAGTTTTGATTTTGCAGTCAGCATTACATGATTCAAAATATGCACTGCAGCTTAAAATTGAATAACTATTACACCGATTTTTTTGTTGAGTTATTAACATTGACCTTGATGCAGTCTGGGTCTGCTGCATCTTTCCTCTACACTCTCTAGTTGACCCTAGCAAGAGGAGATTTTTTATCTAATTTAGTTCCTGGGGTAATCAATCCGTAACCTCGCTACTTAATCTCTGTGTGCTCTGTTACTATTGCTGTTGACACAAATGAGTTAAAATGAATTAAGGATAAAAATATTGAGAGACTAAGAGAGCATGAGGGTTTTTTACAGAGGAGGTATGAGGGATGTAGTGTGCAACCCAACATTTGACCTTGAGCCTAGAGCCTTTATTTTAGTTGTAATACTGCCTCTGTTGACTGGTTGATGCTGATATTTAAATGGTCCTCAGTGTTAGGCACCTCCTGGTGAGTACCAGCCATTTGCTCCGGTGGTGTCAGGATTTATTGTACTTCTAAATAAATTAATTAAATAAAATAAATATTTGCAATGTATTTTTATTCAAGGTGTGCTTCAATAGTTGAATTAGAGATCACAGATCACAGAGCTTATAAATTACAGGAGAGGTGACAGATGAACCAAGGAACAAAAGCTCAGAGGGATGTTGAAGACACATTTCTCAAACTGCTCTTAAAATATTACTGCCTCAATGTGCAT
>NW_019471720.1:0-1837 GCF_002814215.2 Seriola lalandi dorsalis
CCCCCCCCCCCCCCCCTTTACTTTTTTCTTTTTCTCCGCCCACAGCTGTCTCTTTGTTTCCCCTTCTCTATGCTATTAGAATCAGGTGTGATAAAGGTTACAACATTTCAGCAGAGTGTTTTACATCGATTTCTTCACTGTGTGTGCATCATCTCATTCTTTTACCACAGCAGTTTCATTCCATTTAAAAGTGAAGGTGGATGAGGAGTTTAATGAAAACACTCAAAGGGAATCCATCCTCAGTTTTGAGGGCAAGCTCTGCTGTTTGGTGTTTTGGCATGTCTTCTCCCTTTCACTCATCCCTGTTTTTTGGGGGGTTTTTTCTGAATGAGTAAACGGAAGCGAAGCAGAAAGAGAGACTTGGAAAAGTGGTGGAGGATGACGCTGTTCAGAGAGAGGGGGGTGAATGTAGTTTGGAAGGAAACAAGGCAGTGAGTTAGGGATGGGCAGGTACCAAAGAGGCACGGTGGTGGACTTGGCTCAGGTCACTGCCAGCTGAGGCACTGGAGTTACGCCACTGTGGCAGACTCTAACACTTCCAGCCAAAATACAGCTGCAGCTCAGTTGAGAGTGCATCCCACTGCAGCCGTTCTTCTGCTCTAGTATTTGTCTGCTTTTCTTCCATGTGCAGCATTTACACAGTAACAGCAAAATGTGATATTTTAGCATTTTATAGTCTGGTTTCCCCTGCTTCTAAAATCCCTGTGTCTTAAATTGACTCTGTCACCTATTGACCCAACACTTTCCCTTTCTGGCAACAGACTTTTATCAGCAGTGCTCTAAAATTACTGGCTTCCTCCAGTTCTATTCATAGCGATCTGTATTATCTGAGGTAATTATGGCTAACAGATAACAGAGAGAGACTCACAATCAGTCCGAATGAATAAATGATATGGAGGTATTATGGAAGAAAGAAAGGAAATGACTGTAATTTAGACTTTACATTTGTAAAGTCATAAGTAATGTTATGTAAGAAATATCATGAGTATCAATAAGAAAATGGAAAAGTCAGGGAGCCGACAAAGTCTGCTTTGCAGCCACTCAAACACTGCTTACTTCATGCAGCTCCTGGGCTCCTTTACAGTATACTGTAACTCCTGGACCTATGCATTAGCTCTGGCATCACTCTTCCCTGCGAGACTCTGACTCAGTATGAGGTAGTGGGAATCCAAATTTTCACTTTTACTGGCTGGCTGCTTCACTGCTACTTTACCAAGAGAACCTGGAAAAAAATCTGTGGCATTAATGCAGAGTAGATGAGGGAGACGGTGGTGTTGTGTGTTCGGGAGGGGCTGCACATATACTACACTCTCTTCAAACTTCAGTAGTTATACGCTGCCAGCCCCGAGGCCCTATACACTGAAGGACCCCTGCTGTGAGCAGTAATGGCACGTGAGACTTGTTGTGAGCCCTAATGGAGACCAGTCGTGGAATGCCTTCCTCTGTTAAGTCTCAAACTGCTCTGTGCGCTGTGTGGAGGAACATCCTGTCGCACTGATGAGTCTGCAGTAAACGAGCCCTGTGTCATGAATGAGCAGCGCAACAAAAGTTACTTTTCAACTGTTTCACTGTCACCAACTATACAAAGCTACAGTCACCTCACTGCACGCAAGAGTTACCTTTCTGTGTTAGTGCTTCATATTCCTCCAACACCAGAGATGGATTGACTTTCTTACTGCACTACCGTAAAACACACATACAGGAACTCCCTCGAGGGTTGCGATTAAGGACAGTATGTTGGTATTAGGAGACAGAAGGTCCACATGTTTTGACTGTGCAAAAAACATGCAGTCTGCATCTGTCATTTGAAATGTACATATTCATTACAAACCAAATA
>NW_019471721.1:0-1837 GCF_002814215.2 Seriola lalandi dorsalis
TGGGGGGAGGTGTCAAATTCTAAGGCAACAAAAGTCTTCGATGGGTCGCTTGATTTATGAAGACTGCAGCCATCCCTGATTTTTAACAATAGCCTAACCATGGAGCTGGTCTATATGCGTGTCAGGTGCATGGTGGTGTTGTCACATATGTGAGCAGGAGACTGTGTCATAATGTGGAGTTTTTCTCAGTTTGCCTAAAACAACTTTTGCAATCACACTTCTCAATTGCTCCTGAGGTTTTTTGAGACACTCAGCAGCGTGTACAACGTGGACTGATTGGCTTTCATGAATCAAAGGATACCTCGTCTACAGTGAGGGAAAGTGGTAGGCTACTCACTGCCTGGGCTGTACCAAAAGATGAGGGAGAGGGATTTTCCCCTATCATGTAAAAGATTATTATATGTGTCGTCATTTGCATGCAAACTATAAATAATACATTCAGGAAAATCGCATGTTTAATTGCGCTCAGAGATATCCATTGTTTTCTAATTTAGCTTCCTTGGCGACAGCGCGCTGGCTTTGTCAATACCCCTATTTCCTAGTAATGGAGAAACTATGGAACCAAATAGAGGGCAGCGCTCAAGATAATAAATATTAGAATAAAAGAAGCGCTTTTTATTTCACATATGACAAAATGTCTGTGGCATTTTCATCGGCGCGCCCCAGGAGTAAAGGGGAGGTGACACAGCAAACGATTCAAAAGGTAAAAAAAAAATCTTGATGCGTCGCTGCGTTTGTTATTAAATATTCTAGTCTGGATGGGAGTGTGCGGTCCGCTGCTAGTGCAGGGAAAGTAGCCTGTGGTGAATATCAGAAGAAATGGCAACTGGTATTGTAACGGTACAGTCAGTTGAAGGTGCGAACCAAACAAAGCCATGGCGGTGATGTAGGCGACCGCTGTTACACGCGCAACACTGGCAGAGTCCCTGTGTCCTTGTGATGCTCTTCTTCTCGCTTCTTTTCCCGACTAATAATGAATGTTGCTTTTTTTTTTGTATGTGAAACAGATCAGCCTTAGATTTTCTGACTTGTTTCCACGAATTTTAAAGCACAACACCTTCTCTGGGTTTTATTAGAGGTGCCGGTTCCTTGGCAGACAGTGTCCCATTAGGTTTGAATGGTTGTTGTGGACAGCCGCTTTGTTGCAAAAAAGAAAAACAATACATATAGGCTATATAGACACTGAAAACGACAGGGTGGTGTAGGATGGAGGGAAACAGCAGCAGGACAGTTATCTGCTGCTGCTTTTATCCTTGACTGAACCGTTTATACGAATGTTAAACGCACTACTCATCTTTAAAACAGGGACTTTCCAGCGATGTCCTAAATAAAGTGAGAAGCTGTGCTGCTTCATTTGGCTCCAGAATAAAAGAAAGAAGAAGAAAAAAAACAAGATAAAACTGACCCAGAAAAAAAATGTTCCAAGCTTGAAGTTCTGAGAATCCAGGACAACATAATGTCTTAATGGGACATATTATTGTGCATAATTTACCATGCACTGTGATTTGAGATCCTGTGAAATGAGATTGTTCTGTTGTCTCCCAAAGATGTTGGATGAAAATCATCATTTAATACAATGTATAATGGATTACCAAAGCAAAGGGAAGACAGCCGAATGCACACAGTAAGTCTTTTTTTTTTTCTTCATGACCAATGCCTTGTACATGTTATATCAAAGCAAATGTGATAAAGTAAAGCTGTGTTTAATTTCCCCTTTTTTTTGACAGGTATCAGCAGATCCTGCACAGAAATCTTGTTTACTTGGCCACAATAGCAGATTCAAATCAGAACATGCAGTCACTACTTCCTGCGGTGAGTCCCTCATAAGGTTTCAGGA
>NW_019471722.1:0-1837 GCF_002814215.2 Seriola lalandi dorsalis
CCCTGAGGATACACACTCAACCACATTTACCACCATCCAGAACAGGATTTGTGTGTTCAGGTTCCACTCTGCTCCACGAGGAGCTACTTTGTACTCCGGGAGATGGCGCTATTGGCTCATATCATATCCACATAAATACAGAATCTATACAGGGCTTCGAGTCCTCTACTTTTTAAAATCTGGCTGTCTTTGCTCAAGGGCTTCAACAGCCTGGTGAAGGATTAAGGCTCTGCAGAAGTGAACAGAGGACAGACTGCTAACATCTCAGTGACCCGCTCATGGCTACAAGTTGGCTACATTTGTAAAATGTTTAACATCCCTTATAGTATACTTAGATCATAATTTGTTATCCTATTTTATGATCAGCAAATCAAACTGCATGATGAAGTACAGCCCTTTGTTGTCTCAGGTGGTTGGTGCTGGCTTGGAGCTCTCCAGGGTCCTGAACTCACACTCTGCTGGTGCGGAGGGGACTGGCAGGCAGCAGAACAAAAGGCTCTCCAAGCGGTACTTATGGTTTGTTTTGTTTGGTGTTGTTTTTTCCCCCTACTATTACTCTGGATGTAATTATATCTCTGTTGCATAATCTAGCACGAGAGCATGCTTTGGAGAAATCCTCCTTGCATGTAAGAGGAAAAATGGTTTAGCGTTGAGGAGGTTGGGTTTCACAGGGAGTGATGATCCAGTTCTCACAGTCCAGAAAAACAAACAAGAAACTCGTTCCGATATACAAAATGTCAAATAAGACATGTTGTTATGTCATAACATTAATTACTTGAAAAAAAAGTGTTTTCTATTTTTTCTGATGACACTAAAGCCGTCTGTTTTCTTTATAAATACACCTCCTTTGCATCCTTCCTGTCCCTCCTCTGTTTTCTTTTTTAGCCTGTGTCTTTCTCTCTCCTCCACTTTCTCCCTCCCCTCCTCCCTTTCCCTCTCATTCCCTTTCCCTCCTGTCTCCCCGTCTCTTTATCCCCGACAATAACAACATTTGGCCACGAGTCACCAAGCCCATTCGTTCCCATATAATCATATGAATAGCTCCTCTCGTCTCCCCTCCACTACCACCCCACCCCGACCCCTACACTCCCCCCTCCTGTGCTGCGGGAATGGTTTAACCCGTTGAGAGTGAGAGAGAGAGAGAAAGAGAGAGAGAGAGATTAAGAGAGAGACAGGGAGCACAAAGGAAGCGCATATAGTGGTCGTTTAGGAGGGATATAATTGGGCGCATGATGTAAACATGGAATAAAAACCGCAAGGCTGCATCTCCATTTCCCGTCGCTCTGGTCCATTATCGGCGTTCAATATTACATGAGGTGCTGGCTAACAACAGCTCGTCTGTCTGGACAACGGGAGGCGGGCAAGCAAGTGAGAAATAAGCCAAGAGCGGAGGAGAGGAAAGAGGAGTTGGGCATTGTTTCATCTTCGCTTCAAAGGTTTCTGGAGTTGCTCTCTGGCTTTGGACCGAATCCGGTTCACTGAGACACGATGCTGGGTTTTTCAAGCTGACCGAGCCGACAAGTGGAGATTTTCTTGTCTTCTTTCCATCCGCTTTGATTTATTTTGTTGTTGTTGTTTCTTTTCTTTTTTTTTTGACTGGACTGTGAAGACCGGAAACACACGCTGATATGTTGCATTTCTGAGGTGAGTGAGTTTTCTTTGTTCACCTCAAATTACAGCGCACAGATTTTTATTGAACTGAGCCTGACGCGTGCCAACAAATACAAGTGTCACGTTCTGTCCAGTAATCTCCATCCAACAACAAGAACGAAGAAGCATCCACATTTCCTAATGTTAAAATGGTTCCCCAAAGCCAATTACACTGCCCACAGCCCTA
>NW_019471723.1:0-1232 GCF_002814215.2 Seriola lalandi dorsalis
TAAAGCTTGAAGTCAGAAATAATTTCCATTTCCCTGTCTGGCTCCTGATGACAGAGTATCACAGTGACGGCTAGCTGCTGACACCGACAGTTATTCCATCTATTGCTCTCACACAAACAAACACAAATCTTTTAACAGTGATTATCCTCATAGTTAAAGGAGGAGACGTTTAGCTCTGTGTGATGATTGTGTGTCCGTGCTGGAGCCAAAGCAAGGTTGTGATCAACACGAGAACATATTGTGCTTTCATCTCTTGACCGATATCAAAACTGTTATTTTGACGCATCGACTACAGCCAAACAAAATTTAAGGCACTGGAAAGGCTGTTTTAACTCTGCATGATGGGCAGGCGGCATGGTGGTGAGGGGAGGGAGAGAGAGATGGAGAAATGGAGGGATGAGAGGAGTTAAAGGAGGAGAATGCAGCGAGGAATGTGACAGATGGTTGCGGAAGGCTCTCGTTAGTTAGCTTGCCTGGTGGTAGTGCTTCAGCACAGGTTGAGATGGGACAGATGGAAGGATGTGTGTTTGTGTGTGGAGAGAGAGGAAACAGACACACACATGTCCACACACATACACAGATTTCTTGGAAGAGGAGGCAGTGGGTAGCCAGAGGCACCCTGCTCATGCACTTTAAGCATTGATTTGGCAATCAAGAAAACAGAGGATGGGGAAGAGGAGGGTAGGGAGAGCCTGGAATATAGATTGAGAGAGAGAGTAGAAGAGAGAAAGCGATAAAGATAGCGGCAGCGTGACACAAGTGGCAGAAGCAACAGAACTGAGAGCAAACAGAGGATGAGAGCAGTGGAGGGGAAACACATAAAATGAGCAAACATTGTGAAAGAAAGAAAGAGAGAAGAGAAAGACAGAATTAAAGAGAGAGAGGGAGGGGTGCTATCTTTCCTAGACCAGATTAGGCTTCATCTTCACAGCCTTGTTTCTGTGTATCTGGGCTATTTTCAGCTGCTATCCAAGGACACGCCAGTCAGCCCACACTATGGGGTGGCGTAGCTCGCTCCCACTGCCTCATCACATCTGAAATGCATGCTGGGATGCTGAAAGACTAATAAGCACATCCGAGGAGGAAGAATGAGATGAAGACAGTCTGATATGTGCCCATCACAACCGTGTGTATGACAAATGGGCAATCAAACTGGGCATGCATTGGTTGTAAACATGTGCTCCGCCTCGAGTGCTGGCTGACTGAGATGGCGTTTTCCCCAGGTTTTCCCT
>NW_019471724.1:0-1231 GCF_002814215.2 Seriola lalandi dorsalis
TTGGCTATCAGCTGCAGTCACCTCTGCAGTGCTGACAGATGTTTATACACTCTGGCTGACTGTGACATTAACACTCCCTCTCAGCCGCTCTGCTGTGTGTCGGGTGACTATAGCTGGCAGTTAGATAAATAGGTTTGTTTTCTGACTTTGTTATGCAGTAGGGTGAATCAGGATTGTTCAGTTATTGATACTAAGCCAGAAAATTGAGAATCCTGTATGACAGAAAGACTTGTGTTTGTAAATTCATAAGGATTTAGGAGAGAGTGGAGTAGGTAGTTGGCTATAATATACAGAAGTGCAGTTTAGTCAGCTTCCTCATTCCTCAGTACCCACACTGACTTCTGTTGTGGAACCAAATATACAGTGTGTCTAACATAAGCAAATTTCATTTTAGTAGTTTCAGTAGTAATTTCACTTCGAACTAAGTAGTGCCAGAAGAAATAAGAGATGGTTTGTGAGTGTGTGGCTCTTTGTCATGGACAGTAGGTCAGTATAGGTGCTGATTTATTTTGATAAGGAGTATATGATCATTTTATTCAGTATATGTTTATCAAAAAGTCCTAATTATTTCCTGCACTAATGTTAGAAGCACTTGTCATTCATAGCTTTGTTTGTCATAAGGGATGATAAGGGATGTTTTGAGCATGTTGTCTATGCATTGATGTGTGCGATAACTGTTTTGCATGCAAAGGAAATTACCCATCTGCAGCTGTCTTGGCTTTCTTTTAATGTGGGCTGAGTCTTTGTATATGTTGTCAGTAGCTACACTGGTCTGTTTGCTGAGTCATAATAATCCCTTACAGTTTGATGTAAACGCCTTAAACCAATCCTCCTATTTTCAGTGATCTGTTGTTGTCTTTGTCAAAATAAGTGGTGTCACTGAAGAGCAATGCGGTGTGGAGTCAGAGGGTGGCAGTAGCTAACTACTTTGTGTTCTTGTTTAGAACGCTCTTCCCAAGTTGTTTAGAAAAACCCTCAGACAATGAGGATTAAGATACATGCTTGCAGTTTTAGATGGGCTGGGTGTATGCTGTTATGTCCAAACACAATCATTTTTTTCTGATGTATTTCACTCAGCTCCCTATTTACAGTTAGTTGACTGTTATGAAGCATTGACATGAAGCATTAATCTTGCAGCAAATCTATGGGCCTCCCATTCATTCTTAACCTCCTAAGACCCGAGCTCTATTCTTTGCTATATAGGCTGATTGGGACCTGAGAAAAATGATGT
>NW_019471725.1:0-1836 GCF_002814215.2 Seriola lalandi dorsalis
CAGTGAAACAAAAGTCAGAGAGAACAAGGAGGGGTTGATGGGTGCAGTGACGGGGGGATGAGGGGGGTTTCCCACCTCTGACTGACTGCCTCTGCATGACAAGTCTTCTCAGGAGGAAGTGCTGCTCTCCTGCTGAGACTCACCACCCTCCTCCCCTCCCTCCACACACCCCGTGGCACTGAGCCTGCTTCCACAGTGCTGCTGAGAATGGAAACTGGCAGCATGAGAATAAAAAAAGTCTCCCTTACTTTGCCTCTCTCTGTCTCTTCCTGATACCAGCGCAACACAAATCCAGTTCAGTTGTGCCGCCGTCTGATGTCTCGTAGAGCAGAGATGTATCAAGACTTCTGCCGGTGGAGAGATGGCAGCTAAAAGTTAAGGTTAGCATCAGGGCTAACGCTGAAGCCTTCATATGATGCTACTGTGCCATAGATTATGGCACCAAAAAAATTGTGATTGAAAAACACCTCAAATTCTCTGTAGAAAAATGAATTCTTTCCTAAAACAGCCTACTCTCACTTGAGCTAATATACACTAACTGCTTTGCACCAAACAGCGGACAGACAAAGTTAGCAACTAGCTTATGGAGCATTTAGTAGCTTAAGAGCCTGGGGACAGTTGCATGAAACACCTTAATTTAAGATTTTCCTTAAAGTCTTAAAGTTAAGGTTTCCTTAAAAGAAAAACTGTTGCACAATACACCCTTAAGTTTCAACCTTAAGGTTTCCTTAAACTGTGCACTTAAGTATTTGAGGTTTTCTCCTTATCTTCGTCTTATACAAAAGCTGTCAATTAAAGTCAGTTAAACTGACAAGCAACTACAGTAAGGAAAAGAAGTAAAGGTAGGCTACATCTGGTTCAATCTTACCTGCAACATGGCAGAGTTATGTAGAAAATGAACACATATTAAGAAGAGTATTCTACTTTGTTATGCAGTAGAATTTTACCGTTGTAAAATCTCTTTCACTGCTGCAAATACCTGAACTAAAAAAAAACCTTTCAAGAGGATCTGTGCAACAACCTTCAGTAACCCTCTCAGCTAAGGAGAAACTAGTGGTCTGGTATGACCACTAGTTTATTGTGGCTAATGTTAGCCAACATTAGCGAACACTGGCTAGATTTTGCTGTGTAACTGACATTACTAAATTTGGTATACACCATACCAACATGTTTTACCATTTACAATTGTCCTGTAATATTCACTTGTGGCCTCTATTTAGCAGAAGTTTCAGAGTTTCGCTTTCAGCTTTCACTGATTGAAGTCTTTCATTTTATCAAAGCAGTTGCTGTATTATTGCCCAACCTCAGCTCCACCCTATTGCCCATACTTTTGTAGAGTCGTTGAAGGAAAAAATCTGAAAGCATGATCACAAAGTACTATCAGATAATATATCACGCAAACATCTTTCATGATACTACGGTTCATGGCAGTATCCTTCCTTTCCAGGCATTATTGATCTGTAAGTTTCTACTTATGCTTGTTCATATTACTTTTACATTAAAAGAGACATACACATACATTACATAGACTTTCTGTTATTTCACAAATCAAACACTTCCACATCATTATGAGGCCCTTCTCTCACTCACTTGGACACCTGAGGGCCCCCTGACCTCACGCTGGAGACCCCTGTGCTAAGATCCTGCAGCGATGAACTTAAATGTCATCTATTCTCGCCATGATGTAACTACACGCACTGACAGAAGCTAAGCTGTAACGTTGAAAAATTAAACAGTGAAATAATAAATCATTCATAGTATTTGACATGTGTTCACAAGCAGGTCATTAGTCATCCAACAGTTGATCCCAGCCTACTTTGAAGCTGTGTGAAACAG